>NC_088877.1:23061547-23361547 GCF_032884065.1 Artemia franciscana
ATTCTAGTAGCAGGCTAAGTGAGAGAGCGCTATCATTAGACATACAAAGCTCTAAGACATAAAATAAAAGCTCGGTACACTGAGATTTAAGAGTTTGTTATCAAAAACAGGCAGCAAGTTCAGTGGCCAGATTGTGTTTTTCGTTGTGTTGCTATCCTTTCTTTGACAATTGCCAAATGCCTCGTAATATATTCCTCATTGGGGGCAAGATTTTTCGCTTTCTCAAGGCACTTCTCAGCCTGTTTGTAGGTGACCACGCTCAACATGAACAACACAGAGATTATGCAATCCTTGAACGTTTCCGGGGTCAACTTCAAGAATCTGACGATAAGACTGAAAGAAAACGACTGACAAAATTTTTTTGTAGAGAGACTGAGAAAAAAAAAAGGATAGATAGATTAGATAGATAGAGAGAGATAGAGAGAGAGAGGGATAGAGAGAGATAGAGAGATAGAGAGAGAGAGAGAGAGAGAGGAGAGAGAGAGAGGAGAGAGAGAGAGAGAGAGAGAGAGAGAGAGAGAGAGAGAGAGAGAGAGAGAGAAGAGAGAAGAGAGAGAGAGGAGAGGAGCTGAGAGAGAGAGAGAGGAAGAGGAGAGAGAGAGAGAGAGAGAAGAGAAGAGAGAGAGAGAGAGGGAGAGAGAGAGAGAGGGAGAGAGGAGAGAAGAGAGAGAGAGGGAAGAGAGGAGAGAAGAGAGGGAGGGAGAGAGAGGAAAGAGAGAGAAAGAAGAGAGAAGAGAGAGAGAGAGAAAACCTCTGATACATCATGTTTTATTTGGCATAAAGTGGCTTTCAACTTTATAGAAAAAAGATTCTTATAAGTACACTATTTAAACTCGGGAAGCGAACAGTACACACAAGGAACCAAAACACCATTTAGGGTAAAAACAAACAAATATTCAAAGAATCTAGAAAATCTCTACGTACGCTGTAAAAAAAGCTGGTTTACTGACATTACATCATCAAGATTAAAAATATTTGGAAGTTTTTCATAATAAAACAATGCCTTAAATTAAGGTTTGTTATCTTCAACGGAGTCTATTTTCAATGGCTCCCAATTTAAAATTTTTATTTTACAACTTTAGTTTTTATCTCAAATGAAGAGCTTTTGCTTGGGACAAGGGATTTTTACATAACTTTGTGTATGATATGGGTTTATAACTATAAACCTTTTTATAATTTTACAATTAGGATTTAGGTTGTGCCAAAGTAACGTTGAACCTTTTGATCGGTTATAAACCTGTGTCATGCACAAAGTTATGTAAAAATCTGTTGTCCAAGAATACAGGGCTATAACTCTAGGCAGTTCAATCACTAAATTATTCTGTAGCGCTGTGTAAAAGGATGGATAAATGTTTTCAACACAAAGGTAGAATAATTGCATGTCAGACTCGGTTTAGGGAAAATTATAGTACAGTAGATGACATCTTTTGTTTATATAAGGGGAGCATTTGGAGTACGCTGAAAGTGATCATAGTGAAATTAGGATTGCCAATTAGGTTTGTAGAAGCTATAATTAAAATGTATGAGGTGATCAAAGCACTAATGAAGGTAGATATTTCTTACTCTAGGCCAATTTTAAGTAAGATAATCTTAAACAGATATATTCCCTGTTAGATTTGATGTCGCTGGAAGTGTTTTGTTTAATATTTGCGTATGACATTTGTTGCAATATCTATCTATCTAATATGTTCTTTGTTTAGAGCCAGTAGTGTTTTTCTGAAGGCGAAATGTGCACGTGACAACCCCGAAAATCTACATTTATTTTGTTATGTTCATTGAAATTGCAAAATGTTCACTGAAGATTTTGAAGTTTTTCAGCCACGAAAAATTTAATCAATACACCAATTATATAATTGGGGATAGTAGTTAAGAAGAGAGAAATAAAACAGTCTGAACATATAAGAAAAAAAACAAAAAAAAACAAATTAAATGAATATTACGAGAAATCATGGAGAAAATCACAAAGATCATGTGATTCGGGAAGTGGAAGGGGAAGCGGGGAGGTCTAAAATAGCAAAGCTATATAGAGGTTGTGACTACGCTATTGCAATAAATGCAAGAGCAGTTCCTTTATTGATAATAAGTACATACCATACTTCTTATCTTCAAGTTTAAGACTTAGAAGACTAAATTAGAAGACTTTGTTAGAAGACTTACATTTTCAGCTGCATCTAAGTCACGAAGCGTATTGACATAAATATCTCCAAGAAGTACTAAGCCCTTGACATGACCAGGATAATGTCGGACAAGCTGCCGCAGAAACGGCGCTGCTTCTAAGGGTCGCCCATGGTCTGCTAGAAGCAGAGCGAGATTGAAAAGAGCCGACCGAAAATCTGGCTTCAGCTCAATTGCAGCTCGAAACCAGCGCTCCGCTCCAGAGATGTCGCCTATGTCCGTTGCAATCATTCCGAGATGAAAAAATGCCCTCTCATTTTTCTCATCGAGAGTAAGTAGCTTCATTAGTCTGCGTTGTGCTTCCTGGCGCTTGAATAGAGCATCTTTTGTCAAAGAGTCAATTTGTTCTTGATTTCCTCCTCCAGGCTAAAAAGAATTTTTTTTTACTTAGTGTTTAATGATAAGGATATATAGAGGAAAGGCATCTGTAATTTTTGCCCCCTTAATTTAGAAAAATCACATTTTTAGAAGCGCATCTTTCATCGCATTAAATTGAAAGCATAAATTGTCTATGGCCCAATCTTTCTTTAAAGAAAGATAATGGATTCCATTATGCCCCGAGAAGAAGGTACTATAATTGATGTCGCACAATTAGTTTCTTAAGCTAAGATAAAAATAATATTTACGCCACCAACAATATTTTAAAATGTTGCATACATTCGTACATCTATTGTTGCTATAACTTTATCTTTTATGTTTAAAGAGCGTTCTCACTATCTAGGTCTTGCAAAAAAAGGTAGAACTGAACTGAAACGGAAAAATTAAAGAATGAAAAGAAAAATTCCAGAGTAAGAAACTTCTGCTACAAGTAAGGTATCCCTCTCAAGATTATCCTGGTACGATAAGTGAGAAATTATAAAAACCTCAATGGTTCTGAAAAAGTAAAAATGAACACGCCGTAAATAAAAGAAATAGAAAGTGACTAAAAGAACATGATGTATCATCTAACTGTTGGGCCGTAAAAGTAAATGCTAGACATAGCAAAATAAATAAAAATCGGTAAATGGAATTAAATAATGCAAATGTAACTTCTTTATTACTATTAATTAGAAAAATTTTCCAAAGGAAAGAGCCATATTAAAACCCAAAACGAGCAGAGGTAAAGCCAGATAATAATCATGGGGTTATGAAAGAAACTAATTTCAAATAAGAATTTGATCGGTGAACTGTATTAAAACGGTGAGAATGTTATGCTTTTGGAATTTAGATCGAATGTAAATTTTACCGGGAAAATTCTTATGCTCATAAAGACCTTGAAAACGAAAAAGTTAAATACCCATTCTAGGTCCAAGGGCTATTTGATGATTCGTGAGAAAAGTGAGCAAAATGTAAAATTCTGAATTAAACATTGAGAGTATTCGTAATTTGGTATGACTGAAGAGCTTAATTCCCTCCTTCTCCCTATATCCCAAAAACTAAGATCAAGAGGGTAGCTCAAATTGAACACGTGATCGTAGAATACAAAAAGCGGGCTCTTTTAGACTAGAATTGTGAGTTCTAATATCTTTTTTTATGAGCTGGATGAGAATGAAGGCTATGAATTTGGCTCCCATTGTGGCAAAACATGATGCAAGATTGAGAGTCAAAAATGGTTATTCCATATATATATATATATATATATATATATATATATATATATATATATATATATATATATATATATATATATATATATATATAAAGACATCTATTGTCTTTATAAACGAGCAATAATTGTATATTTATTTATTTATGTATTTTGTCTCGAAAATGGCTCCATATTTTTTCGGGAAACTTGGCAGCCTGGAAGATTTTGGCCTAAAAAACGATCAAGATAGGTCAGAAGTTTGAAAAAAATTCGTTAAAAGCCTCAATTTTGAGAAAAGAAAAAATATTTATGTGAGTAACGTCATTTTTGTATACATCAGTATTGCAATGATGTTGTCACGCTTGTCAAACTTATGTGTAATAATTGAAGATTTTCAGACTTGGAGAAGTTTATGCTGTGCACAAAAGAATACGAGAGCGGTCGAGACGCAAAAACTACGCTTACGAATGTACTTTTATATAAGGACGGGATTCCCACCAACGAAGCAGCAGGAATAGGAGAGAGGTGGAAACAACATTTTTAAGAAAATTTGAACCCCCCGATTAATCCTGACCCTACCGTTCTTAGGAATTTAACCATCTCTCCATCGGAACCAAGCCCATTACCACTCAGAAGCGGGGTTGAAGCTGTCTTGAAGTCACTCAAATCCAATAAATCGCCTGGACCAGATGGATTGCAAGCAGAACTCCTGAAAGTCGACTCAGAAGTCGTAACAGACCTCTACCACAGAATTGCCAAAGCTGCCTGGCACAAGGAATATTTCCCGAAAACGTGGTGTTCCGCTACCATCGATCCACTGCATAAAAAAGGGTCCAAAGCCGAATGTGACGATTACCGTCCAATCAGCCTGACAAGTTAACGTGCCAAAGTGTTGACCGAGATACTACTGGACAGAATAAAAGCACCAACCAGTCACATCATCCCTGAGCATCAGGCGGGTGTCCGAGTCAATCGCTCAACGATAGATCAGATTTTTGTCATCCGTCAAGTAATGGGAAAATACCTTGAATACGGTCAGGACCGTTATCAACTCTTCATTGACTTCAAATAAGCTTTCCACTTAATTTGGAGAGAAGGCCTTTGGCATACATTGCTGCATTATGGCGCCCCGTCAAACATCGTATCACTCATTCGTATCATGTATGAGCGGTTCAGAAGCCAAGTACAAACAGCTGAGGGAACGACCGATGAATTCCAAACTTCTAGTGGTGTTTTGCAAGGATGCATCCTCTTACCTCAGATATTTAATCTCTTCCTCCACTGTTTAATGTCGCATGTTGAAGCAACCAATATGTTTGTCACAGGATCCACAGGAAAAATCTTGTTTATTCTTGGTTTTAATACCGGTCTTTGCTTTCGTTCAAGTGATCTTGTTTTCATTAAATCTACATCAACTAACAACAAAAAAGTAAGTTTTTTTCAAATCGGTAAATTTTGTTCAAGATGTACCAAGACGCTCTTGATTTTAGCAAAATTATGAAAAAAATACTTCAACCTTCAACAATTAAAAAAGGGTTTTCCTTACGGCAGTTCAGAGCAAAGTTGAAACTTAACACGAAAAAAAATTATTGCCTTGCACATTACGGGAGATATTTCGATAAAACTAGCTCAAATAAACTAACCCGTGATATTTTCCAAAATCTACAGAATCGCAAAACTAGCGCTTTACTGAAAACTGAACTCGGTTGAGATTTCTTAGAAAATTGTAATTGTATACTAAAAATTATTGATATCATGGCCAGTAGAAGACTATTAAGCGTCATATAAATTAGTCTTCTTTTTCCTTCAGGCTATTTATGGAATTAAATAAAAACAATTTTTTTTTTAAATGAAAGTAAGGAGCGAAATTAAACTTAAAACGAACATAAATTACTCCGTGTATGAAAAAGGCTTTTTCTCCTCAACGCCTCACTATTTACGCTCGAGTTTGACTCTTTCTCTTAACTCTACTTTTTCAAACAGTAAAAAACTTTAGCGTAAAGAGCGGGGCATTGAGGAGGAAAAGCCCCTTTCATATACGGAATAATTTCTGTTCATTTTAAGTTTTAATGTCGCTCCTTACTTTCATTAAAAAAAAACTTGCTTTTTTTTTTAATTTAATTTCTAGCCATTTTTGAATTAATGCATGTTTTGATCTTGACTCACCGCATATAAATAATTAAAACGAAATTTGCATAGTAATTTTTTTTTGGCTAAATGGCTTTCTCATAGTTTTAATCGGAAGATTTTGAGAAAAAAAGAAGCGAGGGAGGAGGCCTAGTTGCCCACCAATTTTTTGATTACTTAAAAAGGCAACTAGAACTTTCAATTTACGAACGTTTTCATTAGTAAAAAATATACGTAACTTACGAATTAACTTACGTAACGAACTTCTATATTCGTATGTTTTTATTGCGTATATCAGGGGGCTCATCCCTCGTCGATACCTCGCTCTTTACACTAAAGCTTAAATTTTGTCCCAATTCCTTAAGAATAACCCCTGAATCACAAGGGCTGTAGAATAAATAGTTGAAATTACTAAAAATACTTTAGCGTAAAGAGCGAGGTATTACGAGGAGGTAAACCCCTCATATGCGTAATAATTTCTGTTCGTTTTAAGTTTTAATGCTGCTCCTCACTTTCAATAGAAAAAACTTTTCATCTTTATTTTTTAAATAATGCTAGAAAATCCTGCGCCCCCTTCATTGAAAGTCTCTTCCCCCAAGAGAAGATCCTCAATGGAAAGATCCTCCCACGTAACCCTCCACACCTCAACACTCCCCTCCAAACCAAAAGAAATCCCCACGAAAACGTCTGTACACTTCCCAGTAACCATTACTCTATGTAAACACATGTCAAAGTTTGTAACTTGCAGCCCCTCCCACGGGGATTGCAGGGGAGTAAGTCGTCCCCAAAGACATAGTTATTAGGTTTTTCGACTATGGTAAATAAACTAGCTATCTCAGAATTTTGTCTGGTGACTTTGGAAACAAATGAGCGTAGGAGGGGGCCTAGGTGCCCTCCCATTTTTTGGTCACTTAAAAAGGGCACTAGAACTTTAAATTTCCGTTAGAATGAGCCCTCTCACGACATTCTAGGACCACTGATTCGATACGATCACCCCTGAAAAAAAAAAACAAAAAAAAAAAAAAAAAAAAAATCAACACGCATCCGTGATTCTGGCAAAAAAAAAGCGAAATTCCAAATTTTGTAGATAGGAGCTTGAAACTTCTACAATTAGGTTCTCTGATACGCTGAATCTGATGGTGTGATTTTCGTTAAGATTGTTTGACTTTTAGGGGGTGTTTCCCCCTATTTCCTAAAATGAGGCAATTTTTGTCAGGCTCGTAACTTTTGATGAGTAAAAACTAACTTTTGATGAAACTTATATATTTAAAATCAGCATTAAAATGCGGTTCTTTTGATGTAACTATTGGTATCAAAATTCCATTTTTTTAGAGTTTCGGTTACTATTGAGCCGGTCGCTCCTTACTACAGTTCGTTACTACAAACTATTTGATACTCTGCTCCCAGCAGAACATCTTGTTTTTTAGTTGGTTTTGTGTTTTCAGTAAAGCGTTAGTTTTAAGAATCGATTTTTAAATCATGGTTTAAATATAGGTTTCACTCCTTGCAACCGTTAAGCTTTCCCACAATATATGTGCCAATTTGTCAAGTAAGTAAAGAGTCGAAGGGGGTATGCCGTTGCCATTATCTCTGAGATTTTGCAAATAAAGGTTCAATTATTTTCATTAAAATGAGAACAGATAAATTAGAGGTGTAGGGGACATGAGAGGTGTAGCATAAGTGGGAGATGGTAACGTCGGCAATGAAGGGGGAGGGGGGAAGAATTAATGCCAGGGTTTTCTTCTCACTCAATTCGAATATCTGTCTTGACTTTTTCTACAATTAGCCATGACTTGATGCCCACAAATATTCCATTTTAATTCAAAAATCAACGGACTCGGCGCAGACGACGCAACTGATTCGGCGCAGAGAAGTACAAATAAGAAACGATTTTAAGAATGATTAAGGAAGATTTTTTGTTGATGGTGGCAATTCATAATCCACTACATGTTATTACCACTAAAAATTTGTTTATTCTCCAGCTCCACCCCCCTTCTAAACCTAGCACGTTTAACGATTGGTTTAGCCTATTTTCCAGTATGTCATCCGGCCCTAAGGCACTAAGGGTTATCTAAATAGTGCCTCAAAGATGTAACAAAATGTCTTGAAGGTCTAAAAAAAATGCCTACAAAAACCCTCCTTCTCCAAACACCTGGTCACAAATAGTACTAAAAACCACAACATTCAGTTTTAACACTCCTGCAAGTTTATGTCATCATAACAACTTAATGATTTTCGACTAATGTGGCCATAGTGTGTTCTAAAACGCATAGACAGGAACTGAAATGAGTAATTACAAAGATCCAATATTTCAGATTTTGACGTAAAATGGGAAGTCCCATATTCTGGTTAGTAAAAGCTCAATTGACAATACAAAATCCAGATTCATACCCGAAAATATTGAGATTCAACATATTTCAACTAAAATTTAACTTGTTGTCCTCGAAAGTTTGGCATCTAAGGACTGTCACAGGTAATTCATCTCTGAATATGGGGACAAGTTCACATTATTCAATATAATATATTGAAATGTGTAATATATTGAAATAGAAATGTATTTGTCTTCTACTGCTAGCAAAGTTCTTCTTCCACTACCAGTATTGATTTCTTTCCAAGATTAGCAAGTATTGGCAAAAGCACGAGCAACCACACATGTGCGCAAAGAGCAATCAGTGGTATCTTAAATTCCTATCCAAAGGACGATAATACATAATTAAAATAATTTGATACTCTGACTAAAATTACAGGAAAATTTCAGTTGCCTGTCTATTATTTCACAATCAACAATGCGTCATTACTTTCTGATTACTGAGATAACACGACTCGCAGTTCTAAATCACAGAAAAATGGGACTTACCAACATGGACACAGCAGCCAATTCTTGCAAAATTATCCCTGAATTAAGCAAGGCTGCTTTGTGTTCTGGTTCTAGTTCCAGTGCTTTTTCAAAATAAACCAAAGCCTGGCTTGGCTTATTCTGCTCCAGTAAGACAACTCCAAGCTAAAGAATATAAAATAATTATAAACTGATTACGAATAATTATCTGGTGTTGGGTATTTACATCAGATTATATCAAAACTCATAAAATTTACGAAGAAAGAATAAGTAAGAAACATATTTTCTTTTTTCTTCCCAAAGAAAAACAAAAGAACAAAAAAAAGAAAGCATGATTTTTATAGACGATTTCTAATGATCCTGCACCAGGGTCCCCTTGGCCCGGGAACTTACTGATAAAAGTTCCAAGCTCTTCGGAGAACAAGAGCTAAGAGTTCATATGGCACATGTGACGAGGCCGGAAGAGCCAAGAGTTCATATAGTATGAGCTCTAGCAAAATTCTAAGAATCAATAGATTGATTTGAAAGGGCAATCGGAGGCTTAATGCCGGTCGGGATTTAAAATAAGAGCTCTGAGTCACGAAGTCCCTCTAAATATCAAAATTCATTAAGATCCGATCACCCACTCGTAAGTCATAAATACCTCATTTTTTCTAATCTTTCTTCCCCCTTCAGCCCCCCAGGAGGTCTAATCGGGGAAAACAACTTTATCAAGTCAATTTGTGCAGCTCTTTGACACGCCTACCAATTTCTATCGTCCTAGAATGTCTAGAAGCAACAAACTCGCCAAAGCACTGAACCCCACCCCCTAACTCCCCCAAAGAGAGCGGATCCAGTAAAGTTACGTCAATCACGTATCTACGATATTTGCTTATTCTACCCACCAAGTTTCATCCCGATTTCTCCACTCTAAGCATTTTCCAAGATTTCCAGTTTCTTATATCTCAATACCTCAATTTTTCGAATTTTTCCAAATCAATACCCCCTAGCTCCTCAAAAGAGAACAAATCCGTTCCAATTATGTCAATCAATATCTATAACTTGTGATTATCCTTCCTATCAAGTTTCATCCCATTCTCTCCATTCTAAGCGTTTACGAAGATTTCTGTTTCCCCCTCCAACCCCCATGTCCCCGAATCTGATTCAAATTAAAAGTAGAGAATCTGAGAATTAAGATCCTTATATATATCAAACTTCATTAAGATCCGATCACCCATTCGTAAGATAAAGATACCTCCCGCATTTTAGGTCCCCCCGCAACTGCCCCAATGTCATCGGATCCGGTTCAGATTTAGAAAAAGAGCTCTGAGACACGATATTCTTCTAAATATCAAATTTCATTAAGATCCGATCACCCATTCGTAAATTAAAAATACCTCGTTTTTCTATTTTTTCCGATTTAACCGTCCCCCCACTCCGCCCCCCCAGATGGTCGAATCAGGGAAATGACAATTTCTAATTTAATCTGGTCTGGTTCCTGATACGCCTGCCAAATTTCATCGTCCTAGCTTACCTCTAAGTGCCTAAACTAGCAAAACCAGGACCGACAGACCGACAGAATTTGCGATCGCTATATGTCACTTGGTAGATACCAAGCGCCATAAAAACCATTTTAATGACCCCTTTTCAAGCACAATATTCTACGGGCATCAATTTTCTTCAGCTTTTTCCTAGCGCACTAGGATCCCTTTAGCTTATATGCCTAAAGATGGAAGTTTCAAACCGATCGCAAAAGGTTTCTTGGCCCTTTTTAGAGGGGAGGGGGAAACCGCAAAATATTTTCTTTTGCAAATTAGATTACCCTTGGCTTAGGAGATTAAGGTTCAAAGTTTCAAACCTCTAAAAAAGGCATTTTCTCGGGTCCCGTTTTCAGACAAATTAGTCTTTTTTTTTTCTTTTTTATTGTTCATTTGGGCCCAGTTGGTTCCGATCAAAATGTTTTTGAACCTTTTTGGAGGAGCCGATGCCCTCAATGTTTTTTTATGCAATCAGGGAAAACGACGTTATCAAGTCAATTTGTGCAGCTCCCTGACACCCCTTAGCCCATATAATTTGAACTTTAAGTTCCAAACTGATCAGAGACAAAACTTTCTCGGTCTATTTTCGGGCAACCTAGCACCCTCTCTTCCTAGAAAATATTAGTCACCTCCTTGGACCAGGGAGCGATCTCTAGAAGTTTCAAACCTACCAGACTGCCATTATTAAATAAGCCCGTTTTTTTCGAATTTAAACGTATTTGCAAACAACGTGCAATTTGCACAATTTGCAGCCAATGCCTGTGGAGGCGAATTTATTGGATCTGTGAATGCCGCAGAAAGAGGCTATTTGTCCTCCAATCACTTTCACACCTTACAAAGGTCACTAGAATTTTCGACTTCTAATCTTATAAACCCCTTCCAGTTTTTTTTTTTACAAAAACTGCCTTCCATATGAGTTAGCCGGGAGAAAAAAAAATGAGAAATGTTCAATCTGCACTAAGCCTACGCTAGTATCTTGTCTCTGATCTTACCGGAGTTCAATTGGATTTTCCCTAGAATTCCTAGGGATTTTCTATGTCTAAAACAGCGCATTTACAAATCATATGCATTGGATTTAAAAAAAACTCATTTACCATACTATCTGCACCTGCTGCCTTGAAATCTTTAAACCTTGTGATAGTTTTTTTAACTGTTTGTAAATACATGCTCCTTCATTTCTAAGTTATAAATGAAACTATATGACCATTTTCTATACCGATTTTCACATCCTTATGACGATTTAACATGGTTAAAAACCCGATTTAAAATGTATGTTATTTAGAAAATATTCTCTAAATCATTCCATCCACTTTCCAGACTATCCAACTTGAAAAAAAAACAGGTTTCACATCTACCTGTTCATGGAATATTACACTCAAATGCTGATCCTGAAGTCTCTCAACTTCATAGCTAAAATTTAGCCATCCGAAGTTTTGACTTCTAAATTTGCTCTATGCACTATCAAATGGTGATCCTAACTTTCAACATTTAAAGCAGCACTTCTGTACAACTAATTTTTATGTATTGACCCTCTAGGTCTTCTATTTGCAATAGCATAAGCAAAAGGGCTAGCACTCTTACCATTATCAGGGCATCATCTAAAATTATGGACCATTTCATGACAACTGTATTGGTCGTTACTAGTATATTGTACATATGGATTAAAACAGTCAATTACCATTGCTTTTTCTGTCCCTAGATCAAATCGACCTAAGCCAGGATACCCTCGATCCTATTTGTGACAACGTGGGCTAAAGTCCACCAGTAAAAGCACGACATTTTAATCGGGAGCTCATCTTCTTCTTTCCAGCAACCGTACGCAAAATTTGTCCGAGTCACTATTGGTGCACTGATTGTGCTCTAAGGGGGCATATATCCATATAACTGATAGCTGTTGCTTTTTAGATGTAAAATTTACCACTAAAACTACCGTTTGTTATACATTTTTCCGCCCTGATCGAGACCTAAAAGATTTCTTATTCATAATGAGTCATAACGCTTATATAATACCTCATACCTTCTACACGAATAAATCAAGTCTATGTGGACTAATTTCGGCTTTCAAATTATAGGAGCCGCATAAAAACTGTACTTGAAGTCCAAATTCTTCCCAAAAAAATAAAGATTTTGTGTTAAAAAATTGTCCCCTTTTTAATGTGTCAAAATACAGACGAGATTTTTGACAGACGAGACGAAATGTATTTGAAAATACATTTCTATTATTAAGAAACCATTTGTTGTATTTTCTTTTTTTTTTAAGAAGATTGTTATCATATTGTTTAACTAAACCCGTGACTTCTTTAAATTAAAATTGCCAAACCAAAGAACAATTCCCCTGGCAGTTAAATATCATTTCGAAGAAAAATGGAATTACTTTACCAAAATCTCCTATGCAGTTTCGAGTTCTCATGACTTTTTATGAAACGTATTTGGAGAGTAGGCTCTAAGTCTTAAGTTTAAGACAATGGAGCTTTAAGTCTAAGACAAGAAAACGAATTTTAGATAGAGTATTAAATAAAACAAATAATTTTTTTTTCAAATAAAAAAGGAGTGACACTAAAACTTAAAATAAATAGAAACTATTCCGTATAAGAGAGGGACCGTCCCCTCTTGAACCCACTGTTTTTTATGCTGAAGTTTGGCTTTGTGTTCAAACACAAATCATTGAATTGAAATGATATGCGTTTTTAAACCACTATAAAACTTTAGCTTTTTTTTCGGAGGATTATAGTGTGTGGGACAATGAAATCGGGAAAAGGTTTGATTAAAATTAACAAAGACATAACAGTGGCGCCTATCAAATAATAAGATTTTTCTTCCTGTTCTAGGTTAAGGGTCTGTAAATCTCCATTCAAGGGTTTGCGACAGTAAAATGTGAACAGAATACTTGTTGCTACAATTTGGTATCATTCTTGAGGGATTTCAGGCTCTTTTCGAAGATCTCAAAATTCCTTCTCGCAATTACAGATTACTGTTTTGCTGAATATCATTGAATTTTGCTTTTTCTTTTTACAATAGTATTACATGTGAAACGTTTATCACTAGACAAATAATTAAAAATCCAATATTAAGCTTCAGCTACCATGAACCATGTTTCGCTCTTGTTGGGTTTGCAGGTACCACTGCAACCAAGATAGTCTATTTGTATAAGTTGAATCATGTCACCTCAGGGGCATAAAACGGATATCGATTGCCCTACGATTGGTTTCTACCATTAAGTAAGTTACTGGCACTTTTAATTTACATACATCTGAGCCCTCCCCCAAGCTTCTACGACCGTCTTTTCTAAGGGAGAAGGTACAAAAAAGGAGAAAGATTCGACTGATTTTCATTTCAGCCCTTTAGGAGCAAAAATCAAACATTTTAGCAGACCCTAGTAAAAAATGAATCATTTCTTTTCTATGCGGGGACTATCCCTGTAGAATACTTGTTAAATAAAAATATTCAATTTAGCAATTTTTGATTGTTTTACATTAAACTAAAAAAGATCATCATTTGCTGCATAATCTTGAAGATTTAATTACAAACTGGGATCGATAGAAAGGTCTATTAGACTTCTTTCTTCAGTTATACATAGATTTGGCAAGCCAGTTTGAAATCTGCATGATAATCCAGCACGTGTAGGCAGTCTATAACCCAGATATAAATTTGGATATTTCTGCTGATCAAGATGATTGCTATGTCAGCCGATTTGAAAGCTAACCCCATGAAGTAATCCAACTATGCTCTTCTATTTTATCTATATTTTAGTTTATGAATGGGCGGTAATACAAGGAGAAAGATTCATTTGTGAAAGACTTAGCAGTGTAAATATACTATATATATGCAAAAACGCATTTCAAACTCTCTCACCGTACCAGCGTAAGTGGCAGAGCACCATAAGTGCCACTACTGATGGTACTAGGGTATGATATTGTAATCTCACGGTCCATGGGTTCTACGAGTTCCTCCTGCACTAGTAATATAGCCAGTGTGGGTACGAGGAGTGTACTACCTGTGGGGGGAGTAAGAAAAGTCCTATGATTATCGGATAAAAGAGGGACACGGCCACAACATGCATTTTTAGTGCATTGATGAAAATTTCCTTACATTCCAGAAAACAATGACAAGAACGGTTAGCATGTAACGCTGAATATAAGAGTATTTAAATACTGCTTAGTTTAAATCTGAAACTTGCTATCCGCCTAAAGAAGAAGAGTAAATGTTCCATTTGAAATATGCTTTTGAAATTGAAACTACTAAACATTCGAGGAAAATGGTTCATCAATTTACAGATTCACACAGTTAATAGAAATAAACTCTCTCCGCAAGAAATATCGTCCCTGGAGACAGAAAGTGAAACAATTTAAAACATCTCTTTGCAAGCATTTTCTGTATCTCCATGCAAATTTTATTGCTTATTTCAAGGGAATGGGACACGGTTCGTTCATCTGTAGTGGAATTTTGAAGTTATTATCCATTTCACAAGTAACGTCTCTACATGACACCAGTGCCGGCTATAAAAACCGTGTGCGTGTCAAAAGATCGCTGCTCAAACTCCCTGGAACATGTTCGTGTTTCTAGATTGGTATATTTAATACTGCAAAAAAAAAATAAACAGAATTTAACAATTTTTCTAAAAACTAGTTTTTAGCTTTAGCAGAGTTAAATAAAGTACCACCATATACCAGAAACCACAGAGACCTTTGATTGGTCGGTTAAAAATTACGAAAATTATTCCTAATCACCAGACAAAGGGTCGGCAGTTTACTGTCCAGCGAAATAGTTCTTATCATACAAAACACCCCTCAATTCATCAGAAAAGGACGAAGAGACAATTATTTCTGTTTTTAATCCAGACGTGGTGATCTGCGTCAAGCCAAGCCCTGCAGAACTTGCCAAGCATGGTGACACACGTGGCGCTCAGAGATTTACATCAAACGGGAGGAAGTTGACGACCACTAGGTCTGTCCTATGAACAGGATTTCGAAGGGCAACATTAAAGCAGGAGGAAGGAATTGTGACCATTATCAACTGTTATATGTGCTCCTCGACTGAAGACAATTTTCGTAGGATCCTTTGAATATTACCGATTCATTATGTACGAATAGACAAAAACAAGTTTACCCAGCTTAATCTTAAATATCTGAAACTTAAGCACCGATTTCAAAGCCAGCGGAGTAGCGTTGAGTAAGCAGAGAGCAATATGTCTCACATGTATTATTATTTTTCCCCTGCCCCTTCTGATAGAAAGGATGGTGTTAAAATCTAGGAAGGGGGCTCACTTGATCGAAAACTGAAACTCTTATCTGGTACTCTTATTCCGGGTAAAAATTGAATGAATAGCAGCAAGTAACCTTCTTATGCCCTTTTTTGCGCCCTGTAGTTCCTCATGATATTGGAACACTCAAAATGATCGAAGAGTCCAGAAACCTCCCTCCATGATGAGCACAACAGACCGAACAACAACTTCTATATTCGTATGTCTTCATTACGTATATGAGGGGGCCCCATTATTAATACCTCGCTCTTTATAATAAAGCTTAAATTTTGTCCCAATTCTGTAAGAATGACCCCTGAATCACAAAGGCCGTAGAATAAATAGTTAAAATTACTAAAAATACTTTAGCGTAAAGAGCAAGGTATTAGGAGGAGGTGAACCCCTCATATGCGCAATAATTTCTGTTCATTTTAAGTTTTAATGCTGCTCCTTACTTCAACTTTCAGTTGAAAAAAACTTTTTCAAATTTATTTTTTCATTGTTTTTTTTTTAAATTCGTCCATGACAAATTCCTCCATGAAAAGATCCTCCCACATAACTTCCTCCTCTAGCCCCCTACCCCCCCCCCCCAAAAAAAAACAACAAATCGCCCTGAAAACGTCTCTACACTTCCCAATAACCATTACTATATGTAAACACTGATCAAAGTTTGTAACTTGCAGCCCCTCCCACGGGGACTGCGGGGGAGTAAGTCGTCCCAAAGACATGGTCATTAGGTTTTTCGACTATGCTGAATAAAATGGCTATCTCAGAGTTTGGATCCGGTGACTTTGGGGAAAAATGAGCGTGGGAGGGGGCCTAGGTACCCTCCGATTTTTTTGGTCACTTAAAAAGGGTACTAGAACTTTTGATTTCCGTTAGAATGAGCCCTCTTGCGACATTATACGACCACTGGGTCGATACGATTACCCCTGGGAAAACAACAACAACAAACAAACAAACAAATAAGCACGCATCCGTGATCTGTTTTATGGCAAAAAATACAAAATCACACATTTTTGTAGATAGGAGCTTGGAACTTCTAAAGTAGGGTTCTCTGATACACTGAATCTGATGGTGTGATTCGTTAAGATTCAATGATTTTTAGAGGTTGTTTCCCCCTATTTCCTAGAATAAGGCAAATTTTCCCAGACTCGTAACTCTTGATGGGTAAGACTAAACTTGATGAAACTTATATACTTAAAATCAGTATTGAAATGCGATTCTTTTGATGTAATTATTGGTATAAAATTTTCATTTTTTAGAGTTTCGGTTACTCCGGATCGCTCCTTACTGCAGTTCGTTACCATGAACAGTTTGATAGTATATCACTTGTTTTTCAGGTCAGGATAAAAAGTGTGCGCCCATATAGATTCAATCTTTGGTAATACGAAAGAGAAAATTACATCGATCAGAGTCTTCTTTTTTTTTTTGAGAAAAGGACAAATTCATCATCAATCACTACCAGAAAGAAATTCTTGTCTCGGTAAAGATTTATTAGAAAGCTAAATAGAACAACAAAAAATAATTTATTGAATTTTTAAGAAAGATTAACAAATTAAACTTTTTATCGTACGGTAAAATGGGGATTTAATGTTCGATCAGTTTATATTAGGTCATAAAGAAAATACAATATTTACAATAATGAATAAATACTGTAAATTTTGCTTCACATTTTTAGTCAATTATTTTGGAGAATAATCAGCCTTCTAAACTCCATTATCTATTTAAATTATTCCTAAAATATATATAGAAACGACATTAACATTACTTAAATATAAATAGCTTAAAAATTTCATCTGAATGATCCGTAAATTACCCAAGATATTACTTAAATATTCCTTTTCAACAATATTGAATATTAGCCAAAGATCCGGAAAAATACGCAGCAGCAAGCTCACAGGAACGACAAATACACAAGTACTACTACTACTACTAACTACTCACTGCGGCAGCAAGCAGCCTGAGGCCAACACAGCTGCAAGCTTTCCCCTCCCCCCTTGTTCATTGACAGTTTTACTCTCTATCTCCCCCATGAAGTTCCATTTTCCTTTAAATACTTTCTTATGATCCCTTCTCTACCCGCTCGGGGCGACTTTTAGTTCGGATAGATCTCTCATAGATGGCCAAAGAGCATAATCTTTGATATTTTGAACATTCTGATGCAAACAGCGACCTAGCCATCTCAACTTTCTTTCATTATGGCCTTATAAAGCAGGACCAAACCACACTTGTGGTAGCCTACAGCTTACTGTTTGATATACGCTCAGTCAAACAGGCACCTAAGAGTTGACTTACTCAACTTAAGTCCCGTCCGTTCTTGAAGGTCGTTTAGGGGCCTCTTCTTTAACCAGTTCATTGATATGTTTCCTGTAGGTGCTTCTGTTGTCGGCCAGCCGGAGGAGTTGTGGCAGGCAATAGGGTGAAAAATTCTCTTTCCGTCTCTTCGGGGGGGGGGCAACCTCTGGGGCGAGAACTGTGTACTCATCTATCGAAGGCTATCTTTGGAAGACGAGTGCTAGCCACGCGTTGTGTATGCTTTACATCTGTGCATAATTTTGAAACAAATTATGAAAAGCTTTGATACCCCCTTAATGAGTTGAAACTACTGCTTTTACAAATCCACACTTTAAAAAGCAAATCAAACATTTTATATTATAAGTATTTTAAAAATTACACGTTCTAGCAAATAAGGTTGAAAATATATTATGTTTCTCGCAGGACCTAATCACCATTATTGACAAAAATGAATTTGCAATTATCAGCAAAGATGGTGGACAGCCTCCATCAAATATGAGAATTTATTTTGGCGCATACAGCCACTCCCCAGCCACCCCTCAAGCTCTTTAGACCAAGGTTACCAGCACCCTATGAAGATGCTCGGCGCCGACCATTATAACACTGCGGATTTTATATTTTTTGTTAAATCATACAATGTTAGAATTCATTTCCGTCCCAATTAAGAAATAAAACTTACATTTCTACATATGCTTTGTTCAAAAATACAATATATTGTGTGAACTATGCAAGAACTCAAGGGCTGAAAGCAAAGTACCTGAAATTTGTCATTTAAACCAGCAAAAAAAAAGAAAAAAAAGAAAAAATCGGGAGTATCAATAGTTTTTTTTAATAAACGAAAGGGACATCTTTTTAAGCGTGGCGGGGTAGATACAATATAATAGAACCAGTGAATTATTCTTGCGGTTCCAATCGGAATTTTTATAGAGGATTCTCAGACAATTGTTATGGAGATCACCCCCTCCTCCCATTCCTAATTTCCGACATGATTATAGTGTAAAAAACTCAATTAATCAATGACAGAATTAGTTCTTTCTCTACTCTTCATGAATTAATTTTCTAATTAAATTTTTTTTTCAATCCTAAGACTAAGGAACACATTTATTTCATCTTATGAAGAGTGCTTACTTATGAAGTTAATCGTCTTTTCATACAATCCTTTTTCTATCCTAAGAACTAGCTGTAATTGCCCCTTACTAGGACAAGGTACACTCGACTAAGAAACAATACCCAAAGGTATAATTTTAAGCATTTAATATCTCAGGAAACGGGATAGTCAAAGTACAGACATGATTTCCCAAAAGAGCTAGTATTTTCATACACGCATCCTTAGCAAAAGTTTTCTCGACATAATACCCTTTTACAAGGAAATAAAAAAAGGAAACACTATACTTTTGTAGATTTAATCAGAGTATATTCCGGAGGAAGTTGACACTTTTAAGTGAAATAAAAGTTTGGCTAACGAAAGCTATAATAAATTATGTAAAAGATAGTTAGAGCGAAACAAGACTCGCTTCTTTAATGGAAATTTATAGTTCTATCCCTAGCTATATTAATAATAAGCAATTTTATACGCAAAAGGAGAGGCGAAGAAAATAAATCTACTAAATACAGAGAAAAAACAATGTGGCTTTTAGTCTTTGTCATTATCGTGCAATTTAACCAGTAGTTGTGCATAATCTAAATATGTACTGCTACCCTTGGACGATTCTATTTGAGAGACCTTGAACCAATCCAGCCACAGTCAAGAGAGAAATTTAGCGAAACTACATACAAAACAAAAATCGATCCAATCAAAACTGAGGATACGACCTTCGTTTAAAATAACCCTTCTAAAAGGCTTTAGTGTTTGGTTTTCTTTATCAAAGGACGACAATTTTCATCCTTTCTACCCACACTTCAACAATGTCAGATTTTTTATTTCATTGGATTTTCCTAGTTATTTTTTCAGAAAAAAACTTTCCAAAATTTTAAACAAAAGCTTGATCTTGAAATAAATTATAAGAAATACCATTTACCTAGAATTTGTGCATAATCTAGATACGTACACTATCCTTGGAAGATTCTGTTTGAGCAAAACTAAATACAAAACAAAAATCGATCGAACTAAACTGATGATATGACCTTATTTTAAAATAACCCTTCTAAAAGGCTTTCGTGTTTGGTTTTCTTTATCAAAGGACGTCAATTTTCATCCTTTCTACCCACACTTCTACAATATCAGATTTTTTATTTTATTGGATTTCCCTAGTTATTTTTTAAGAGAAAAATTGTCAGAATTTTCAACAAATCCGTCTCTTAGGATCAAACAGTTCCTGGTAACAAACTGTAAGTAAAGGATCAACGCGGCTAAATAGTACCAAAACTTTAAAAACGAAATTTTGATATCAACACATACATCAAAAGAATTGGATTATTACGCTGATTCTAAATATATAACAATATTAAGTTTAGTATTACCCATTAGAGGCTACAAGCCTGAGTAAACTTGCCAGATTTTCAAAAAAAAGGGGAAAACCCCTAAAAGTCAAATAATCTTAACTAAGTCAGAAGTAAAACTAAGTCAAAACCGAAAGTTGACACGAAGACTACTAAGGAAAATCATCCGAAGAAATGATTCAAAGGACCATGATATATACTTCAAAGGATTGAAACTTTAAAAATAAGAAACTAGGAGGGAAAAGAAGACCTTATTATGACATGACATAGTCAGATAAAGCCAGTAACAAGCTACCGGAGGCTTTAAAGTATGACCAGTGTACAAATCTGGGAAGTGTATCGAGAGAAGATGGCCCTCTCACACTGGACCCTGAAAAAAAACCTCTAAACCACATTCTGTAATCCATGTAAGAGACCTAAAATAATATACTTATAAGCTGGCCTATACAAGTATTCCAATTGTTGGAATTAGGCTGGCTTCCCGAATAATAAGAGAGGACTGTGTTAGAAAGTTGTGGATGATTTCCAAACATTTAAAGCCCTTGGAGAAGATAGGGTTTTTCCCATAATCTTCCAAAAGAGTTGGAAAAATACAAACTCACTGTATTTGTATACCTAGGAGAAGCCCCACTTTAGACTATGTTCCCCAGACGTGGCTAAAAGAAGAGATGTCTTCATACCAATACCAGGGAAAGAAGATTATACAAATCCTCGGCCATACAGAATAATCACTTTAAAGTCGTTTCCTCTGAAAGTGATAAAGCAACTTCACTTACCAATGAGGTAAGTAATTCAGAGATCAGAAAATCAAACGGGATTTAAGGGAAGAAGCTCAACAAAAGCTGTAATACAACAATATAAGCCGAACTGAGCAAGCTTTTAAAAGGAAGGAATTTGTGCTGGGCATATTCCTGGATATAGAAAGCATTTGGCGGGGGAGTAGGTTCTCCATATATGTGGAATGTTACTATGAATGGTTTATTGGAAAGTCTAGAGCAGAATTCTTCAGGATATACCCAAAAATTCTTCAGGATATACTCAGGCTTGTGCCGATGACCTAGTATCCTTACTGAGAAGAAAACGTCTGAGTGCCATGTTACAGATGAAATTTAAATATGCTCATAAAACAAAAAATACGTTTAATTCCAGAAAAGAGCAAAATAATAATTTTACAAGAAAGGAAAAATGGGAAATTCCCTTGTCTCTAAAATATGTGACCACTCTATTCCTCTGAAAAGACTGGTGAAATACCTTGAGATCATATTAGACAATCAGTTCAGCTGGAAGCCACAGCGGAAACAAAAAGCTCAGAAAGTAACAGCTTCATTAATCCAGTGCCAAACGATTGTGGGGAAGAAATGAGACCTGGTTCAAAACAAAACTATATATCTAACATAAGACTTTAATCTGACCAATTCTGTCATACAGAGCAGTAGTATGGGTCAATTCTGCTCAGATTAAAAGCCACATTTCGCCCTATAGTAAAGGATCAACGGTTAGCATACTGAATGATGCCCTCAAAATACCATAGAACGGCCACGGCGTCCATTCAGCTAATACTAGGCATTCGACTCCAAAAACTTGCTATAAGGAGAAGCGGTAGTAAGTGCTGTCAGACCGTACATTATTGGTCAATAATCAGAAAGGCAGTAGATACGAAATGGGAAAATCCAATGCCAAGTTGATTTCTGCATAACTCGATGATGCTTAAACGTAAAGAAGTGCAAATGCCCTAGGATAATATTATCCCAGTAATAAAACCAAGAGGCAATTCCAGGCTGCCATAAAAGATAGGAGAGAAACGGAGTAGGAGATGAGCTCCTTTAAAGAGTAACGCAATAAATTGTTCTGCGGATGGTTCACAATTTGAAGAGAAGTCAGGAATTACCATTTTAATATACCATATTACGCCCGATGAGGATAAAGGGAAAATTAGTTTATCATCTGGGTAGCTATGCTACGGTGTTTTAAGCTGAAATGTTTGGAATAGAATGGGCAGAAAGAGTGCTGATGCAAAAGGATTATATAAGTAGAAAAATATGCACCTAATGGATAACCAAGCATGTCTTAAGGCTGTTTAGAATATAAAGAGTCTCCAAACAAGTAAGTTTTAAGTGCTTTGAAGCACTGAAACATCTAGCAAACACACTACTACTACTATTACTACTACAAACAACTCACCGCAGCACCAAGCCATCTTAAGTGAACACAGCTACGCATGCTCCTCCTCCAACCCAATCTATTCAAAGCCTCCCTCTTTACACCCTCCCACGAAAAGGTCGAAAAGAAGGTTGGCCGAAAAGGACAATCTTCGGCAATATGTCATCCTTCATCCACAGAACGTGTTCAAGCCATCTCAGCCTTTCTCTCATTATAGCCATAGAAAGCTGGATTGACACAGACGTTTCGTACAGCCTACCGTTTGAAAAACGCTCAGTCAGCCGGGTACCCAGAACAATCCGCATGCAATTTTTCTGGAAAACATCTAGCAAATCTTCATCCGCGTTTTGGAGCACCCATGCTTCAGAACCATATTTGACCACTGTCGTTACTGTAGCTTCCAATATACTAATCTTGGTTTGCAGACTTATCTTCCTATTCTTCAAAACTTTTTTCAACTGTGAAAAAACATCCTGAGCCTTGGCTATTCTACTTTTAACATCTTCACTGCTTTCACCGTTTTTACTAATAATACTGCCAAGGTAAGCGAAGCTGTCCACCTAATCAATCTTCTCGTTAACCAGCGTCACCTTTCCATTTTCACATATTCCTAGCCTTAGCCACTTAGTCTTCTTAACATTAATTGTCAAACCTATTCTAGCAACCAGAACTCATAAAACCCTTAACAGTTAATTCATTTTGCTTACACTTTCATCTAGGATGCTTAAATCGTCAGGATAATCTAAGGCCGGTAAAGCTTTTTTTCCCCATTCGATTCCATGTTCTCCCATTGCCTTTTCATGTAGCAACCAAAACGTGGACATCACTGAAAGAATATGGACCAGAACCTTTCATCCCCATTTCTCAGGATCGCTTGAAAGCTGCAGTAAAGAGATGGAGCAAAGGAAAAATGCAACAAAACCATAATAGAAAGGTTGGATACAATGAAAGTTTAATCTCACACTAACTAAAAAATACAGCCTACTACGACTAAAATTGTCAGAGATATAGCTGAAGCCATAACAGAAGCAGGAATTTTAGGAAGCACCTCGCCAGAATTACAACGGTTGATTCGCCTTTTTGCTAAAACTACAAGATGACCGTTGGAACAAGGAGGAATCTGATTGAAGATTGTCCAGCTGGAAGTAGAGACCGGATGGAGTTTTCACACCTTTTGAATGTCAAACTGGAGGATATTGTGGGGGAAGGATGGGTTCAAAGGCTGAAAAAGTATATGATAAAGGCAGGGGAATGTAATCATTTTTTGGTCTTTCCAGCCAATATTTTTTAGAGATCTAGAGACAATGGCCCTTTGAGGCCTGAACCCCCATCTTAAATGGGTCGATCCCACAATGAATAAACCATTTTAACATTAAGATATCAAATATTGCTCAAACGTCAAAGAACTTTTTTTAATTTACTTTTACGAATCCAGTATGTAATGTGTTTCAACAATAGTTTCTTCCTTTCAAATTCATTGTTTTCAAGTGTATAAAAAATCAATTCGCTAAATTTTTCTTGCATTTATAGTTATTTATTTGTTACTTAGTAAAGCACAAACAACAATCTATCCTTTCATGAGATTTAAGGGCATCATCACCATATTTATCACATTTATTTGTTTTATAAGTTTTTCAAAATAAAACATAGCGGCAGCTCATATATTCTGACTATTTAAGAAACACCTTTTCTGATTTTGTCCTTCTATCAAATCTCCCTTTTCAGAGCACCTCACAAAGAGCACTTTTGCAGAATGTCGAAAGTTTCTAACTAAACATCCTTCGTCCCACCCTTCTTCTCCCCTCTAAATACATGGTACAGTTTCAAATACGACAAGAAGTAGCTTACGTTATAGTATATGTCAGGGTTACTGCTATCATAATACAAGGCTTTTTCGTACACTTCCTGTGCTTCTTTTGTCCTAGAAAGAAAAAGAAGAAGAAATGTCAAATTAAACATGAAAAATAATGATCATTTCTTTAGTAAGGAAAGCAAAAGCAATAGGGAAAGCCCGTGAACGACAATTTGGTTCCGAAATCGTTGCCTCTCATATTTAGAAGAAAGTGTAAGTTATGTTTTTATACCATTAAGAAGAGTGAAGAAGCCAGACAAATTTGTTGAAAGCCAAAGCATTTTATCTTAAAAGCTTTTGGAACAAGTTCCAGTAAAAATTGTAGTTAGTAACGAATGAAGAAATTTTAGTGTCAATTAAGTTAAAAATATTTTAAACGAGAACACAAGTTTGAAGAGAAAAGACAACAAAATTTTATTAGGCACAAAGTAATATCTTGCAAGACTTCAATTTATTAATTAGTTGTTTTTTTAATCTTTTTTTATTATGTTTATAGACAAAAGATAAAAAAATAAGTCACATAAGAGAGAAACTCAGAGGTTGATAGCCTTTTTAATTGCCCAAATTAACATTGTAGCGACCACAGTCAAATGGCGTAATGTACATGGTTCAACTTAGGTTCCAGCGAACTATACAGGATGACAGAGAGAACATTATTGTTCCATATTTCCTATGTAGAAGACTTCTATATCTGCTATGAAAAAAAAAACTGGGTGCCATCGATGCAACTAGTGGATGAATAGCCACTTAAGAGCTCTTGCGAGCACGATAACTGTTTTTATGAAAAAGTACCAGATCCAATCCATGGATTTGTTGATGAAGATACATGTTTTCTGGCAACTTGATCATTTTCATTACTTATACCACAGTGTGCAAAAAGTGGGATAGCATAGTAGCAATGCTACTTGGCAGTTTTCATGGCCTAGTGAAATTTGTTGGCAGATTTCGTCTGAAAATACCATGTTTACATACAAAAATACTTTTTGCTCAAAGAAAAGCTGTAAAACAATTTGTATTGCTAAAGTGTCAGCAACTTTTGGAATTCTGTCGAATTCTGCTGCTGGCAGATTTGGAACTTTTCAAATACCTGCTTATACCTTAATCCACTAACATTTTAGGAATATTACACTGTATCAACTGTGCAATCATTTTATTAGGGTACACTGAAATATACAATCTAATAGACAAGCTCAATTATATACAACATATACTTATGCAAAAGGGGAAAGAATTGCCCCAAGATTGATTTAAAGGGTATTTCTAGCAATATTGATAGGTTTGTTATTTTTACCGGCGATCTTCCCCAGATTGAGCAAAGGTATAAGGCTCAAAACTCTTAATTTTCGATTCATTTAAACGGTATGCTAGATAAATTTCTCCAGCTTCACATTTCTGACACAAAGATTGTTTAAGCTAAGTCTCCTTTTGGGAAGGGAAGAGTGGACATGGATAATTCTAAATATCGTCCAAGAGGGTCATTAAGGATCTGGATCCATTCCTGGAAGTATTATTCCCCTAAATCAATCAATTTCCAAGATAAAAAAAAAACACTAGTCTAGAACTTCACCTTTGAAAATATTTGGTTAAATTCTAGAGGAGAGCTATTGTCTATTTTGTAAAGTAGTTGAGGAAGGTAATGGAATCTCTTAGCATCCACAGCCTTATTGATTCCCTTGGAAATTAGTTTGCAGCATCTACTTCTGGCCCTTCCCCCTCAAGGAGCAGGGACCTTTGGTGACTTTTCAAAGTCTTTATGTTATGGAAGTGAAACACTGAGGCAGAGGCACAGCAAAAATATTTGGAGCTTTGTACCTGTTTTCACTCCTGACAGAAATCTTTGGCTGCTATACTCTAAGTTTGTAGCAATATGTATTAAGTTTAAATTGAACCATCCAAATGCCAAAACAAGTAGCAAAGAAACTTCAAAAGGATCCCTATCCTTATATTTAAAGATCCCTATAAAGGATCCCTATATTTTAAGGCAAGAATCTTGCACACACGTATTGAGTTAAGAAATGTACTCTGTGGCAAGCATCTCTAATATGAAAAAATTGGGGACCCAGATTATATCAAAACGGCATATAACCCAGAGAGAAAACCTATTAATTGTAATTCAATACGTTAAATGTATTGAATAGATAAATTTAATAGATACTGTCGACATTTTACAGCTTGTGATAATCTATCATACAAAGAATTTCATTCTGCATAACCAAGGGGCTCAACAAGATACCCGTGGCCCTCTAACACTGCTCCTTCACATTCATACATATAGGCATGTTGTGCCTTTTTGGGTCTGTGATCAGTGGTAGAGAATTTGTGAAATGGTCCGAGGAGATTAAATGCAACCACTAAAACACTAAGTATTATACCAAAAACCAAAGAACTACTTTGGTCACAAACCGTATTTGCTTTTTCACAGCAAAGACATTTAAGAGTGTCTTGCTGAAAACGGTAATTTACTGATTACAAGTCTGACAACATCATAGCAAGGTTCTACACTAATTCCTCACATACCATTCCCCCTTCCCTGTGGACAATTACATCCCATAAAATCCCCCGCATGTAAAATTGAGAAGCCAAAGGGAAAGTAAGAGAAATAAAAAGAATGAAAAGAGAATGTTAATAATCAAAGTTAGTCTGGATTTTGCTTAAACAGATGAACTTCGTTTGGTTTTTCTCTACGGTGTACTTAGCAAATTACCAGCATTCAAATCTTTTGTATTATTGTTTGGATTCACTGTATATCACTGATTAAAAACAACGAAGCGCCATATAATTTACCCTAGCTACAAACTTTTCAACCCAGAAATTTCTACATTCGCTTTAATACGTGTCAGTTGTGAAAAATGGAATGTTGTAAAATTTCGAAGTTCATTATCTTATGGAACAGCTTGAAAAGAAGTACATTTTTGTTTGTGTCTTGTTTACAAAAACAAAAGTATAAGACCCAATATGTAACTAGGGACTATAATTTTAATTAAATTATTGCGTCAAATTACACATTTAAAGTAGCTGAATTAAATAGTTACAACTAAATTATTTAATAGTTTGGGTGTGTTTTGTAGTCTTTTGAGTGTGCACCCCAACTCCGAAATCCGTAGAAAATGGAGTCACCTAACTGAGGACATGATTTAAGAATTCATATGAAGAAAAAAGAACAGAGTAAATCTTACGCAATTCTGCCACACAATCTAATTGCCAAATCGCCCTATCAAAACATCAAAATTTCATTTTACTTGGCAATCCCATTGCCAATAACTTAAGACGATTCTCATATGGATTGTGAAATCTTCATTCCGAGTGATTTTACAAGTTTTGGATTATCGATTTGTAAAAACAAAAATTAAATTAAAAAAAGTCAACACAGAACCGCTGAATAAGTGAAGGAGACATGAACTAAGTCAAAATAGAGGACTGACTCACTGGGCCTCATAGAGGTTACCATTCTGTTGCTTGTTTGACCAAAATCACACAATTTAAATTCGTGCGATTTGAGAATCGAAAGAGATCGATCGCCCCATGAACAACCTCTTCACCCCACCACCAAATTATTAGGCGTGTCGCAGCTCGGTAGGCGTGTCGCAGCTTGTTTGAATCGGAATCACGCAAGGGTTTCCCATCTGTATTATTAGAGGATATAGTGAGTCAAAGGCCACCCCAACTCTGCACCCCAATCATCAAAATATTACGAGACATGTAGAGCTTGTTTGAACCGGATTGAAACAGTGATTTTCAACTTGCATGATTTGGGCTGTTAAGCGGTCCCATGAATCCTCCAAAACCCTTCCCCCAAATTAATAATAGACCAAAACCTAAAAGTGCTTAAGGTGTGCAACAGGTCTATTGCCAACAAATTTTCTTAACATAACAAATAACAAAAATCAGAGACTGAAAACAGGACAGTTTTCAGATGTGTCCAAACCTACAATCATCTACTTACAGATCAATTCTGCTTGTTATTTCGATGTGGTTCGTTATTTTATTTAGAGTCCTTAAGGATGAAGGAGATGAAAATGATCGCATGTGCCTTCTAAACTTAAATAGTTCTCAAATTCCTAAGGAAATTAGAGTTACCCACTTGCTACTTCCTCAAACTGATATTAGAAAGTTGACTCAGGCCAAGAAAATTGACTTCTGAAATAAGATAATTTCATTTTGTTTTTATTTTACAAGAGGTAAGTTACTTTGTGCGAAAATCTGCTCCCGAGATTGACCATTTTCAAAGTTTCAAAGGTCTAACAACTAAATTATGGTGATACACGTTGGAAAATTAAAATCCAACGATGAATTAGGGAAAAAAAGTCCTGATTCCCTTTGAAAACAATCTTGACGCTTTAAGTGGGCTTTGGCCTCTCCATCATCTCTTCTCGACCTTTTAGCATAAAAATTGACATTTTGGGCCTTGCGCGAACCAGAATAGCACAAGCACTTTCAAAGTGTACTACTGGAGGCAAAAAGTTGGCCTGTGTCCCCACCAACATCCCCCTGTCAGCTTTTTTGCAGAAAATAGACATATAGGGCATCGTTTAAACTCAAATTGCGTAAGAATTTTCAATTTGCATGATTAGAGAATCAAAGCTACCCCCCCACCTGTTTCACTTTCAAATTTTAGCGGAAAGGTACGAACATGGTGAATCGTGTCTAAGCAGGAATCATACAAGGACTTTAGATTTGTATCTCTGAAGAACCAAAAAGGACATATATCGTCCGAAACCCCACCTCACCCCAGGACCAACTTTTTAGTAAAAATTTAGGCTTGTGGATTGTTTGGACCGGAACACAACAAGGATTTGTGAGCAGAATAGGACTCACGGCCCTCTATCACCCACCTTGCCTCCAACAATTCTTTTCTTGTAGAAACACAGGCATGTTGCTCCTTATTTGAAACTGAGTCATGTAAGAATTTTCTACGTAAACAGTTAGAGGCATTAAGTGGGACCGTTTTTTCGTAAGATCTCCTGCCCCTCCCCCAGCCAATTTGTGCGCAGAAAAGTAAGCATATTGCGGCTTCTTAACCATTAATTCCGAATCCAAAAAAAGGAGCGCTTCTCTGCGGGTCAGAAAGTGCTGACAGATACAAAAACGAGCCGTTTCTGACAGGGAAGCTCTATTTTCTTTAGCAACGGGAGAACTATTAAAACTTTGGAGGCATACATATGTACTATCACTCCTCTACCTCACCCCTAATCGTAGAAATTAAGCAGTAAACCCCGCCTATTACTTCATTTAGAGGTGAACAAAAGATTGTTTTATTTTATGAACCTTTAAGCTACAAACATTAAGTTATCTGAGAGGGGGAGGCTCGTTTTATTCATTCAGGAGAGGGCGTTTTCTTGTATGTTATCAAATTAATTATTAAAAAATTTGTCCTATTTCTGGCATACCACTAAAGTTTATGTTTTATTCTAAAATCGGAGAGTGAGAAGTACGTAGGTAAGAATAGTAATAGGAATAAAATTATTTTATTATATATTTAATATAAATATATAATTATATATTTAAGAAATATAAATATATATTTAATTATATTTTTTATTAATTATATTTATATTATACATATTTAATTATAATTTAATAATTATATATTTAAAATATAATTAGCTTATTAAACATCCGAAACATGTTCGTCAACTAATGTGTAAAATCATCTGATTTTGTTTAGGTACAGCACATATGCCAAACAAAATATAATTCGTTTAATAATTATTTCAAACAAGAGGTTTTGAGCTGAAGAAGAAGCAAATAAACATAATCTACAAAATTATAAAATGTTTATACAACGCGATGGAATCTCCATCATTGGGAGATGATGTCGGCGTTTGATGAGCCGTATCGCAACCTCAGAATTTCCAGTGTGTTGACAAATCAACAGTCGAGTAATCCCTAGTATATAGCAGAGTGAGTTAAAATTTGTGCACAGGATTGGATTATTGGAGATATGTGGATAAAAAAAAAAAAGAAAAAAGAAAGGAAAAGGAACACGATGCCTCCAAAGCACATTTACAGTATCACTTTATTCATGGCGACTACATATCACATTTTTCGTTTATTCTTACAGTCTTTTGAAAATTGATGGCTTGCAATTATTCTGTCGGTCGGAGAGAATACCATTTAATGCTTAGTTTATTAATTAACTTGTAATTGATACAATAATTCGACATACTTTTTTTTAAGGGAGAGGGAGGTCTAGTCTAGACCGAAAGCACAGTTTAGGTAGGGATTTTAATTCTACCAGGCGGACTCCCTTTTTTCTGTGATGTTTAACGTGCTGGATATCCTAATTAGAGTTCTGCTAAAACCCCCTGCAAGTCAGATACTAGGAGTGCCATTGTTTATGTTAACTTCGAAAGAAGACAACTTTCAAAGTGACATAACAGAAAAGAAACACTCATATCCTTTTAGCTCTAGATTTGCTTTCCCTTTACCTCGAGAGAGCTGAGGGTCCTTAGAGGGTAATTTGAATGACACTGGATTGACGGTGAAAATACCTTAAATGGAACGAGTCTCAGAAGAAATTTAGCAAAGTAATAGATATACAATTATTAGTGAACAAAATGGATCAAGGCTCTTGCAGCATTAACGTCATTTCAAATATTTCAAGGTATAAACGGATGGCTGAATTTGTTTAACCGACCAATTTCAGGTAACCGAGAGCAAATATTTCTTAGGAGCACAAGATGTCCATATTTGTTAGGGTTAGAACATCCATTTTTGGATCGACAGAAGATAACCCTTGCATATATCTTAGACACCGAATCAATTAAATAAAAACAGCAAGCAAGTTTTTCAACTAAAAGTAAGGAGCGAGATTAAAACTTAAAACGAACAGAATATATTCCGTACATGAAAGGGCTGCTCCTCCTTAACACCTCACTCTTTACTTTATAGTTTGACTCTTTGTCACAACTCTACCTTTTAAAGAAATAGAACTTTTCAGCATAACGAGCGAGGTTTGAGGAGGTGGCAACCCTTTCATATACGGGACAATTCCTGTTCATTTTAAGTTTTAATATCGCTCCTAACTTTCAGTTGAAAAAAGTTTTGTTATAGTTAATTTCTGATCGTTTTTCAGCTAATGCCAGGAAATCCATAATACACAAAATGATGAACATCCTTTTTTATGGCCGTGTGGCAAAACTAATCTATCAAGAAGTGATAAACGAAATTATTTTTCAATATATTGGTAATGCACACTAACTTTTCTTCTTGAATTTCTCAATTTCACATGTGCCTTTGAGTATTTTCCTTCCTTTTTTACAGTCAAGGAATGTAATATCCTATTATGTGACGTATTTTTCATTATATGTTGATTGTTTGATTACCTAAACTGATTTTAAACTAGATCTACGTTGCATGGGCAACGTGAGGTGTTGCGGCAACCTTTGTTCGGTTTCGCCGAGTAAAGCGTTGCGAGAGTAACAATTTGGTTCTGTTTCCTCACTTCGATTAAACGCTGAAGTTGTTAATCTGTAAAGATCTTAGGATAAATAGTAGGTACACCAGCTCGCAAAAGTTGCAAGTTCCTCATTGCAACTAGCAAGAGTTGCAAACCCCTTATCGCTGAAGATGATTGTTGCCTAACAGCCGATTGTTACTTAAAAGTCCCCTACATGTCTTACCACTGGAAGCAAATTTGAATTACGATCAAATGCACCAGAAACAAATAATAGGTACACCAACAAGCAAAAGTTGCGAACCCCTCGTTGCCGAAGATAATTATGAGCTAACAGCCAACTGTTTCTTAAAACTCCCCTATATGTCTCAAAATTGGTATCGGCCTATTTTTGGTTTGAGTGTGTACTCTAATACTGAAGTTGTCAACCCCTTTAAACTTTCAAACTTGTATATCTCATGAAGGAATTTTTCAGCCAAAAAAATGGATGACATACGCTTTGATCAGCTCATCAAGAGCTATCGACTGCTGTCTAAAAAAATATCTATCTGTCTTAGTTCAAAAGTTGACTTTTTTGCCGTAGGCCAAGTTTCTAACGTCATCACTTAGAAAGGAGCAAAGGATAAACTCTAATTTCTTTAGCAATGAGAGAACTTTTAAAGTTTAAGAAGCACATCTGACACCATTTTTTTAAAGCAATACCAAGTGCGAAAAACCGAATGAAAAATTCAGCTGAATTCACGAACAGAAATGGGTAGAAATAATAGATGGCAGCACTTTCGCCGCCCCCGCCCCCACCTTTTTGTTGCTGTAAATTTTTCTATTTATCACTCAAAGAAGATATATTAGCTGTGTGGCCGGGTAACTACCGGATATATTTAACATTTATAGATTATAGTCCATCTTCGATTTGAAACTTAGTGCCTGCCTGCTCAAACGGAGCTTTCCACTCGAAAGCAGAAACATGGTTTGATGAAACGAAAGTTTGAGTGCATAACTTCAGATAGTTCTCTCTGACATAGGCTATAAAGCTCCAAGTCACTTCACACACTATAGGCTCTGGCTCAAGGACAAGCAAAAACCATCCTTTTTGGCCGCAGGCAAGAGCTCTACGAAGCTTTCCAAAATGCAGTCATATTCATCAATCCGGCCTAAAGTCCACACTTTCTGTAAAAACCGTTAGACCTTTACTTTCTATGAATAAGCTGAAATCAGGGTGTTAGGAAAAAAAAAAAATTGTCAATTTTATGGACAAATATATGTAACCCCTATACAAAAATATAATATACAAAAAGACAATTTTATGGACAAATATATGTAACCCCTATAAAAAAATATTACTAGATTTTGTGACTGGTTGGTACTGAAAAGGTGAGAAATTCTGAAGTAATATTATAGTTGTATTCCGTTTCCGTGGTTAACTCAAGTTGTGCTAATTTCCAATTTATATTGACATTTTCTTAGTAAATGTTTGAACAAAAATCGATGCCATTCCACTGATTCAAACTGAGAATTCAGAGACCTATCTATACCAGCTAGATTAAAAAAAAATGCATAATTATTTTTCTTCTTTTATGAACAATTTTTCGAAAATGCATTCTTCTTAAATAATTAATCCCCCCTTTGAAGGAGTATTTCGACTCATATACTTAGTTTTAAGCACATACTTATACCAACCTTTATTAAAGTTCTAAAGAATTTGGCCTTTATTTTTTAATGTTTTAGAATGAGCAGAGGAGGTGACATGTTATATAATGCAGACAAATAGGGAGTGAAGTGGCCAACATTTGCTCACCAAAATCCAAAATTTAAATTAATAATTTTTGCACTTCTCATACATTTACTTTCTATCATAACAAATCCTCTAAAAAACAACAATGTTGTCAACCCCCCACCTCCAGCCCGCTTCGCAAAAAAAAAACAACCGAAAAACCAAAACAGACAGCCAAAAAAGCACATGATATCAATTTCCTTGCCTCAGCGCCATAGCAAGACTAGAAAACAAATTTTAACAGTAAAATGAAGTAAATATCTTGCTTTTCAGCCCCTTTGTGACAGCAGAATCCTAAAATATCATTTCGACAGCCTAAAGAAGTTAGTATTTAAAGTTTTTTCCCCTTATTAGTACAAAATGAAGATTTTCACCTCCCAGTTGGCTTTTGTGTTAATACAGGTTCCCTTGATAAGCCTAAATTTAATTAAATAGTTTTTGGCTATGTGCGTCATTAGTAAAATCTAACAGAGACCGTACAAAGCAACTAAAACGTTGTTTCAAACCTGTTTGCAAAAAGAAACGGTCTTAATAATTAAAAACTTATTAAATACTCAACTATTAAAACCAATTACAAAAAAATAACTTTCGTCCAAACCCAAACAAGAGCAGGCGGTCCCAACCAAAAATCCAACACTACGTCAGGGGGAGGGGGGCGCCACTGGATCCACCACCCTCCCTCCTGAAATATTTGTCTGACTCACAAAAAAGTAAAAAAAAAAATACGTACAAACAAACTTGTGATGCATTTTGTATTTTTTTTTCAAGCCTATCTCAAAAATAATTCCACCCAGCAACAATCCTGGATACACCCTTGGTCCCAGTTGTTCATGGAAGTGGCTTTATCCTCTACGCTGTCACAAGATGATAATTTTCGATATTCACATAATACATGAAAATGGATACGAAAAAATGCGTAACTGGTCTCTGAGAGAAAAACTACAGATACTATCTGATAATAGCAAGCAGGATCATACAACTAAATGTAGCCTATATATACATAAACACAAATATTACCTTTTTGAACTACTTCAAAATTCAATATTTTGACAAAAGAAAACTATGATTATACATATTCAAGTTATAAAGTCTTTGCAACGCGCAGTATTGAACCTTGGTCCGTCGATACAGGATGTAAGTAGCTTGTCTCTGAGAAAGAACTAATGATGCTGTCTAATATTACCAAGCAAAATCATACAGCTAAGTGTAGCCTATACACCTAAACGCAAATATTGCTTTTGTGGCACTTGATATTTACCAAGTGACATATAGCGATCGCAATTTCTGTCCGTCTGTCGGTACCGGTTTTGCTAGTTCGGGCACTTCCAGATAAGCTAGGACGATGGAAGTTGGCAGGCGTATCAGGGACCAGACCAGAATAAATCATTAATAGTCGCTTCCCCGACTCGACCATCTGAGCGGGGGGGGGGAGCGAGCGAACGTGATAATTAAGAAGAATTTTATTTGCCCATAAAACAAATGATTGTTTACATGGAAAAAATCTGAAACTGGATACGTGATCAATATAGCGATCGCTGAAAGTTGGCAGGCGTATCAGGGACCAGACCAGATTAAATTATAAATAGTTGCTTCCTCGATAATACTATCTAGGGGGGGAGTGGAAGGACGGTTAATTCGAAAACAAGAGCTAAGAGCTCATATGGCACTTGTGACGAGGCGAGAAGAGCTAAGAGCCAAGAGATCATATGGCATGAGCTCTAACAAAATTCTATGAAAAAATAGATTGATTTAAAAAGGAAAATAAGAGGCTTAATGCCGGTCAGGATTTAAAATGAGAGCTCTGAGTCACGATGTCTTTCTAAATATCAAAATTCATTAAGATCCGATCACCCACTCGTAAGTTATAAATACCTAATTTTTTCTAATTTTTCCTCTCCCTTTAGCCCCCCAGATGGTTGAATCTGGGAAAACGACTTTTTCAAGTCAAATTGTGCAGCTCCTTGACACGCCTACCAATTTTCATCGTTCTAGCACGTCCAGAAGAACCAAACTCGCTAAATCACTGAACCCCTCCTCCCAACTCCCCCAAAGAGAGCGAATCTAGTACGATTCTGTCAATCACGTATCAAGGACATTTGTTTATTCTATCCACCAAGCTTCATCCCGATTCCTCCACTCCAAGCGTTTTTCCAAGATTCCCCCCTCCAACACCCCCAAATGTCAAAAGATCTGGTCAGGATTTGAAATAAGAGCTCTGAGACATGAATTCCTTCTAAAAATCAAATTTAATTAAGATCCGATCATCTATTCGTACGATAAAAATACCCCAATTTTTGCGTTTTCGAAGAATTCCGGTTTCCCCCTCCAACTCCCCCCAATGTCACAGGATCTGGTCGGAATTTAAAATTAGAACTTTAAAGCACAAGATCCCTCTAAATATCCAATTTTCATTAAGATCTGGTCACCCTTTCATAAGTTACAAATACCTCGATTTTCAAAATTATCCCCCCCCCCAATTCCACCAAAGAGAGCAGATCCGGTCCGGTTATGTCAGTCACGTATCTTAGACCAAACTCTTCCCATCCAGTTTCATCCTGACCTCACCGCTTTAAGTATTTTCTAAGATTTCCGGTCCCCCCAACTGCCCCCCCCCCAATTACGCTTGATCCGGTTGAGATTTAAAATAAGAGATCTGAGTTATGAGGTCCTTGTAAATATGAAGTTTCATGAAGATCCGATCACTCCTTTGTAAGTTATAAATACGTCATTTTTTCTTATTTTTCAGAATTAACCCCCCCCCCCCAATAGAGCGGATCCGTTCCAATTATGTAAATCAGGTATGTGAGACTTCTGCTTATTTTTCCCACCAAGTTTCATCCCGACCCCTCCAATCTAAGCGTTTTCCATAATTTTAGGTTCCCCCACCCCAAACTTCCCCCAATGTCACCAAATCCGGTCAGGATTGAAAATAAGAGCTTTGAGACATGATATCCTTCTAAATATCAAATTTCATTGAGATCCGATTACTCGTTCGTAAGTTAAAAATACCTCATTTTTCTAACTTTTCGGAATTAACCCCTCCCCCAACTACCCCAAAGAGAGCGGATCCGTTCCGTTTATGTCAATCATCTATCTAAGACTTGTGTTTATTTTTCCCACCAAGTTTCATCCCGATCCCTCCACTCTAAGTGTTTTCCAAGTTTTAGGTTTCCCCCTCCCAACTCCCCCCCCCAAATGTCACCAGATCCGATCAGGATTTAAAATAAGAGATCTAAGACACGATATCCTTCTAAACATCAAATTTCATTGAGATCCGATCACCCGTTCGTAAGTTAAAAATACCTCATTTTTTCTAATTTTTCAGAATTACCCCCCCCCCCCCAACTACCCCCAAGAGAGCAGATCCGTTCCGATTATGTCAATCATGTATCTGGGACTTGTGCTTATTTTTCCCATCAGGTTTCATCCCGATCCCTCCACTCTAAGTATTTTCCAAGATTTTAGGTTCCCCCTTCCAACTCCCCCCAATGTCATCAAATCCGGTCGGGATTTCAAATAAGAGCTCTGAGACACGATATCCTTCTAAATATCAAATTTCATTGAGATCCGATCACCCGTTCGTAAGTTAAAAATACCTCATTTTTTCTAATTTTTCGGAATTAACCCCTCCCCCAACTACCCCAAAGAGAGCGGATCCGTTCCAGTTATGTCAATCATGTATCTAGGACTCGTGATTATTTTTCCCACCAAGTTTCATCCCGATCCCTCCACTCTAAGTGTTTTCCAAGTTTTAGGTTTCCCCCTCCCAACTCCCCCCCCCCCAATGTCACCGGATCCGGTCGGGTTTAAAATAAGAGCTCTGAGCCACGATATCCCTCTAAATATCAAGTTTCATTGAGATCCTATCACCCGTTCGTAAGTTAAAAGTACCTCATTTTTTCTAATTTTTCAGAAATACCCCCCCCCCCCCAACTACCCCAAAGAGAGCTGATCCGTTCCGTTTATGTCAATCATCTGTCTAGGACTTGTGCTTATTTTTTCCATCAAGTTTCATTCCGATCCCTCCACTCTAAGTGTTTTCCAAGTTTTAGGTTTCCCACTCCCAACTCCCCCCCAAATGTCACCAGATCCGGTCGGGATTTAAAACAATAGATCTAAGACACGATATCCTTCTAAACAGCAAATTTCATTGAGATCCGATCACCAGTTCGTAAGTTTAAAGTACCTCATTTTTTCCAAGTTTTCAGAATTACCCCCCCCCCCAACTACCCCTAAGAGAGCGGATCCGTTCCGATTATGTCAATCATGTATCTGGGACTTGTGCTTATTTTTCCCATCAAGTTTCATCCCAATCCCTCCACTCTAAGTATTTTCCAAGATTTTAGGTTCCCCCCTCCAACTCCCCCCAATGTCATCAGATTCAGTCGGGATTTAAAATAAGTGCTCTGAGACACAATATCATTCCAAGCATCAAATTTCATTAAGATCCCATCACCCGCTCATAAGTTAAAAATACTTCATTTTTTCCATTTTTTCCGAACTAACCGGCCCCCCACTCCCTCCCCCTAGATGGTAAAAATCGGGAAAACGATATTTAATCTGGTCCGGTCCCTGATACGCTTGCCAAATTTCATCGTCCTAGCTTACCTGGAAGTGCCTAAAGTAGCAAAACCGGGACCGACAGACCGACAGACAGACCGACAGAATTTGCGATTGCTATATGTCACTTAGTTAATACCAAGTGCCATAAAAATAGAAAAAATGGGGTATTTTTATCTTACGAACGGGTTATGGGATCTTAATGAAATTTGATATTTAGAAGGATCTCATGTCTAAGAGCTCTTATTTGAAATCCCGACCAGATCCGGTGACACTGGGAGGAGTTGATGGGGGAAACCGGAAATCTTGGAAAACTCTTAGTAATAAATAGGGATGAAACTTGATGGAACAAATGTTACAATACTGAACAAGAAGAGACAATAGGAACACTGTATTTGCAAGTTTATCTTTGTAATAATTGCCAATAAACAAAGAACATACAAATCGATAACTCTAGCACCGAGTCTAATATTAGGTTCTGACCTCGTAACAAGTACCATATGAGCTCTTGGCTCTTCCGACCCCGTCACAAGTGCCAGCTCTTGGCTTTTGTTTTAATCTACAATAGCTTTCAATGTTGAAAAAAATGTTTAATAACCTCAATGCAAATAAAATTCCTTGCGACACTGAGCCTTGCGACACTGAGGGTTGAACACTGGTAAGGATTGTTCCTGGGGCTGACTTTAACCACTCCGTTGTCACAAGGTGAATAATTTGGATATTCAGATAAAACATGAAATGGATATGGAAGATAAGCAGCTCTGACGAAACAAATGAACATGTAGTACACGGAAAAATGCGTTAGGCTCTTTCTTAGCAAATCCTAGTAGCTAACAGTAAAGACCGACATTAAAGCCTAAAAACAAGTGAAAATTGTCCCGTATATAAGAGGTGGGGGAGGGAAAAAGTACAAGGTCATAAGGTCTTATGAAGGACATATAGGACTGACATTCACAGGGTCCAATGGGACTACTCTTTACTAGTCATGGGCAGAGACGTGTTTAACTAGCTCCTCAAAGATTCTAACAAATGCAACGGTCTTAAAAGTTTAAACGTGTTTAGCTGATCCAAATGTGTCTAACTGTTGAACTGGAATAAGTTTTCTGAATGTTACTGTAAGCGGCCCCCTTCCACCCTCCTCCACACACACAAAATTTTCTTTTTATTTCATAAAGGCCCGAATAGTATTTTAACTTTTTATACTAAATAAAACAACCGTTCTTAACAAGTGCTGTTTTCAGCAAATGAAACTCCAGCCTTTGGTGGATCAGATGGGGTGGCAGCTCTACACTTACTTATGGTAGTTTCTGGCTGTTTTTAGTTTGACGGGTTGCACAATTCTATTTCTGATCGTTTTAGTTTTAATAATGATTGACACTTCTCAATGAAAAACTCTTTTTGAAAAACGGCTTTTACTATTCATCTGTAAAAAAAAAAGATTTTCGTCCAAAACTGATTTTTATCTGAAAACATGTTCGCGAAACAATTTATAAAATTATTTTTCCCATCAGGCTTCTTTTAGAATTATACATGAAATTTTTCTTCGAGGCAGTCTACATTAGAAAGGTGACCCGAAAAAAAATTAAGGGCCCTAGTCAGGGCCAAAGACCTGACTTAAAGATTAAAGCAAGCAAAGGGAGGGGAGTGAGGCAATAAGATCCTGCAGAGGCCTGAGAGACGCTATATACCATTTACAGGGGCCAACAGGAGGAGTTCCACCCAATCAAAGTGTGGGGTGATGGCCCCAACTTCAACTTCATTAAGTTAGCAAGGAAAAACATTGGTGTCAGTGGTAGGAAGGGGGAGGGGGTTGTAAGCCATCCAAGTACGTTATAACTCAAGTTTAAAGTGGAAAGTACACCTGTCTCTATGGCACACCCTCTTCCGGTTTTAAATATACACGTCGCTGCAGTTTGAACCCTACTATATTTTCTTTTAATCTATTAGCTGAAGCCATAATTTGAAAACCAGATTTAAACCGTGTAGATACTAAATACGGCTCATTGCATGAGCCTGGTTACCATAACATACCTGTTCATTTTCAGAAGTACATCCCCTCGGTTAATATACGCTTGAGTGTAATCAGCCCTCATACTGATTGCTTGTCTGTACAAAGCATCTGCTTCTGGCAAACGAGTAGTATTTCTCGCTACAAGGCTTGCTAAATTCAGGAACACATTCAAATGATTCGGGGCAATTCTGGTCTGGTAAGTTTCACCTGGTTTGGCTCGAGGCAATAAAGACTTGGCCTAAGAAATACAAGGCTCAATTAAGCATTTTTTTGAGAATTAAATAAAAAACAAGTTTTTTTTTCAGCTGAAAGTAAGGAGTAGCACCCAAACTTCAAACGGGCAGAAACTATTACGTATATGAGGGGTGTTAGCCCCTATTCAATATCTCTCTCTTCACACTAAAGTTTTTTAGTGATTTTTAAGTAGCTTTTTATTGTTGTAATCAAACCTTTGTGTTTCAGGAGTCGTTCTTAAAGAATCGGGACAATATTCAAACTTAAGAGTAAAAAGTGAGGTGTTGAGAAGGGGGCAACACTTTTTATACACGTAATAATTTCTGTTCGATTTAACTTTAACTAATATTGCTCTTTACTTTCAGTTGGAAGAAAACTTTTTTTTTATGTAAATTCTGATCGTTTTTTTAATATTGAAAGGAAATCTGGCTCTAACTCCGTGAAAAAATCCCCCCTCCCACCAAAAATACACTCTAGTCAGTTCAATTCCAGTGAAAATTTACCCCGTACAATTACCCTTAACGTCTCCGTGCGTAAAATTGAGTCGGCAAAGAGAAAGCAAGACATATGAAAATAATTTCGTTTATGAATTCTGCCAAATTCCTCAAGTAAAAGAATTCCCTCAAGAGTTCACCCCCCGGAGCCTTACTTCCCCATAGAAAATTCTCCCCGTGGTAAATCCCTCGGCAGAAAATCCGTCCCCCATCCGAAAAATGTATGCATACTTCCAAAAACAAATACTATATGTACAAAATGGATAAATTTTCCAACATAATGATCTTTCCCCAGGGACTGTGGAGGGTCATATTATCTCTGGAGGCAGAATTATTGGGCCTTTCAACTCTGCTGAACAAAATGGATACCTCAAAATTCGGATCAGACAATTTTCGGAAAAAGTGGCGTGGGAGGGGGCCTAGTTGCCCTCCAATACTTTTGGACACTTGATAAGGGCACTAGAACTTAAAAGTCACTTGAAAAGGGCACTAGACATTCTAGGACCACTGAGTCAAAACAATCGACCTGGAAAAAAAACACGATAAAAATGCAAATAAACACACATCCGTAATCTTTCTTCTGGCAAAAAATTTAAATTCCATATTTTTACAAAGGTAAGGTCAAACCAAAGGCATATTTTACAGCGCCATTGCGCTGCCTAAATAAAGAGCGATGTGGGTACAATGTCTTTTTTTTTACCAGGGCACTTCGTATCGAAGGAGTTGTGGTAAAAACTTCGAAAAGGACTCATTCGATTGGAAATTGAAGGGGCTAATGCCCTTTTAAAAAGTCGAAAGCGATTGGAGAGTATCTGATCCCTCTACCACGCCCACCATTCCTCCAAACACATAAAATCAACATTTTGAGAAATCCATTTTGTTCAACGTAGTTGAAAGATCCAGAAATTATGCCTTTGAGGATGAAAACCCCCCATAGTCCTCAGGGCAAGGGCTTTAAGTTACGCCCTGGGGGCATTTAAGTTTATGTAGAAAGGGCGATCGTATAAACTTTTTACTACCCTTTTTGAAATTCAGGGTCATCGGAGGGCAGATACCCCCCCCCCCCACACACACACACAAAAACACCTCGTATTTTCCCAAAATGAATCTGATAGAAATTTTGAGATGGAAGTTTGTTGTCACAAAAACTTCGAAAAGAGCTCATTCAGCTGAAAATTGAAAGGGCTAGTGCACTATTTGATAATCAAAAGTCATTGGAGGACAACTCCAATGAGCCACCATCTTCCCAAACACATCCAATCAAAATTTTGAGATAGCCATTTTGTTCAACATAATTTGAAAGGTCCAAAAACTACAGTTTCGAGGATGACAGCCACTCACAGCCCTCAGGGCAATGGTTGTAAGCTAAGCCCTGGGGAATATAAGGTATATACAGAAAGGATGATCGTAAAAACTATGGGATGGGCTCATTTGATTGTAAATCAGGTGTACTGGGGCCTTTTTAAAGATTCAGAGTGATCAGAGGGTGGATACCTCCCCACATAACGTATTTTCCGGAAATTCATCTAATTGGGATTTTGAAATGGCCATTTGTTGTCGTAGAAATTTCGAAAACAGGTCATTCGATTGGAAATTGAAAGGGCTTGTGCTCTTTTAAATAGTTGGAAGTGACTGTAGGGCGACTTTGTTCAATGCAATTGAAAGGACCGGAAATTAAGTCTCTTAGGTCTCTTATGTCTCTGGGGACAAAATAAGGTAAATATAGAAAGGGTATAAACGTCGGAGGGGGCTCGTTGGATTGGTAAACAGAATTTCTAGTGCCATTTTTAAGATTCAGAGTGATCTAAGGGTGGATAACCTCCCCCACCCCAAAACTCACATTTTCTTGAACTGCATCTGATAGAAATTTCGAGATGGCAATTTGTTGCAGTATAAACTTCGAAAAAGGCTCATTCGATTGGAAATTAAAAGGACTAGTGCCCTTTTTATTAGTCAAAAGTAATTGGAGGGCAACAAGTCCCCTCGCGTCCACAATTTCCAAAACAAACATAATCAAATTACGTGCCAAAATTAATCAAAATAATAATAGGGCTGATAACCCATATGCCTTCTCAAGACCAGAAAACAATTTGCACTTTACTGAAAACAAAATACATTTGAAATGTTTTCACCTTTTTTCTTCATAAATGAAAAATTATCAAAACCTTAAGGAAGAAACTTCAGTATATGTCAATTAATCTCACAATCCACGGTCATTCGTTTGTTTGTTTTTTCAGTAAAGCATAAATTGTGTTCTGGTCTTGAGAAGGCATAGGGGTTATCTGCCCTACTCATGTTAATTTTTTCTCGTTTCGAGTTTGACTTGGCTATTTATTGTAATTTTTGTTCGTTTTGAGTTTCATTTATTTATTGATAGTGATTTGTAGTAGTCCTCTGCTTGGAAGATTATTTGACTTTATTTTTGCTCATTCTTGGCTTAATGGAGCTCTTTACCTTTCTTTGCAAAACATGTACTATGAAAAAGCTTTTTAAATTAATCAGCATAATAAACCGATTTTTTAATGTATCTATCGACGCAAAATTTTCGCTTTTTCGAGTTTCGGTTACTATTGAGTCGCGTCACTCCTTACTTACAGTTCGTTACCACGAACTGTTTGATCAAGCTAATCACACCGTAACACGCAATAACTTAAGGTTCTGAAACAGTTTCCTCTTAATTTTTTTCAGCTCGTTGTCATAACAAAAAAGGCTTTTTGATTAAAAATAACACTTTTAGAAAAACCTTGGAAATTAAGCTTACTGTTACACGTGTCAGATGAGATCAGATGAGGATAAGATTGTATTGAAGTAATTCCCGTATTCGTTTTGGAATTTTGTTTATTTATGTTGGTTAAAAATTATAGGCTTAAAAAGGGACAAGAGATATAAATGGGGAGCTAGGCTAGACACAATTTGTAGATAAAAAGTGAAGTAAAATACACCTCGAATAATAAAAGTAAGCTCGAACTTGCTAATAACCTTCAACCCCTATCAGAAAACAGTTGAGTAAAGCTGGATATAAATTTTAAAGACTTGGTCGCCAAAGTTAGATAAGCTTGTGTCAGCGACACCAATTCAAGCAAAAGTGCGATACATGACAACTTTGCATTCAGCAAGAAAATTTTTAAATACACATTTTCTTCATTTCTTGTAACCCTTGATTTCCTGAAGCAAGATCAAAATCTAGTACAACCAAGGTTGAGGTTTTAATGGAAGTTTTGCATTCCACCATCCTAAGACATATTGGTGCACAAAACCTTATCCAGACAACTAAATCATTTCCCACTAGAAGTACGAAAATATCTCTCTCTTTAGAGCTTAATTGCTCAGTCGCATTTATCCAAATGCTCGAAAATTAATTTTCACTCCAGAGAGGCTCTTGTTATTTTCAAAAAGCCTCCAATCCCCTATGTTCCTTAGCATGGCCATGAAGTGGGGCTTTTAATTAAGTCAAATAGCCCTCTGTCCGTCCTGTTTCGATTAATCCTTATGCTTGGCGGTATATCAGTTGTAATTAAGTGAGTGTTCCTAGATTGCTGTGAACTTTCGTTTGTGAACAAAATTAATAAATTTTAGGGATATGAATATAAAAGAAAATGGCATAGTTTCTGCAATGTGAAAACAATACATGAGGGGTAGGAAAAACGGAAAGACAACACCCATCTAAAACCTACATTTAATTAAAAAAAACAAAAATGGGATGTGAGAAGGAGATCAAAATAAAAAACTGCTTCTACTTTTTCTAGTTGCTGATTATTTAAAGGAGAAAGGTTCTTTCCAAGCTTTCAAAGAAACGATGAAAAAATTGATATCAAAAGCAATTCTGAAAATATTTCTGAAAAATAAGATGAAAAAAGACAACGCTTATCGAGAAAAATTCAACAGAAAAACAATCACATCCAAGATAAAGAAATAAAAATGGCAAAACTTCTAAGTATTTTGAGCAAATAATAAGATATTGGAACACAAATTGGACCAACCCAACTGAAAAGGAGATAGACTACAAATCTAATTGAATAGGCTATAAATTTAGTAGGTTTAAGGATAAGACTATGAATCTCAGCTTTAGGGAAAACGTCACGTGGTTTCCATTAAATCACCAAAGCCGATCTGCAGTTAAAAGTTGCTAGGATAAATGTAGGACATACGACAACTTGATATAATTTGAATGCGACCATAACATAGAAATAATGAACTACTTTAAGAGGACCCAGATATGCGTACTTCATGACATATTGGCAAGTTATTAAATTCCAAATTGTGGGCCGTGGCACCCTTTACAATAAAGGAAACTTGCCATCATATTTCGAGACACATCTGCATTCAAAACTTAAAAGATTCATGTTTTTACTTTATTATTAATTCAGAGAAAAATTCCATGATTCAAAGATAAAAGTTGATATTTCGGCATTTTAGATTTGGAGAAAGTTGTAAAAATACAATTAATTACAATAGAACTTGGGGAATGTGGAAATTACACAATGACAATTATTTAAAAAATCCGAGATTTACATCCCGTCTCAAAGTTCGGCTAGGGCTTGATGCATCATCTTAAGGCTGGTGGCCCTCAGCCCCCCAAAGATTTCTTACCCTCGCTTTATTCATATACCCAGTTCAAACCCTTCTCAATACTACTAAAGGCCCCACCAAGAGGCCGTTTCTTCTCCCACGCTGATCAGTAAACTACTTCCTCTTCTTTTATTCTAATTATTTCGATGGTATTTTGAACCTGAGTCATACTGTCCATCACATTAGAAAGACCTTTCTCTCACTACAATTTGAATATACAAAACCTGATCCTGAATTTAGTGCAACAAATTCTGAAATTGCATTTTTTCGAAGCTGGAAGCAATTGCCTCCATACAATATTCCTCTTGGAAATAGCAGGATCAAGCTAGCAGATCACATATCTTATTTCGGTCTCCTAATTCCAGTCTCAATAAAGGATGCAAAGAAGATTTTGGTAGCTCACATCGAACTTCGAGCTATGCATCTTTTGTAACAAATAAGCTACTTTTTAACCCCCCTCTTGTTTCCAATTTTTCCCGCATTACTTGTACGTTGCAACGTCCTGGAAAATCTTTGAGAATTCCTTTTGTTTTCCTTTTTTCGCAAAACATCTACGGTGCGATTCATGGGCACGTAATTTTTATTGAGCAAGCATTGCAGTGTTGAACTTTTCCTTTCTGAAGAAAAACAAGTATCTGTTTATAATGCCTGGTTATTAAAACTAACTTATACTTCGGTTTCAATACTGACCCATTACCTCGATTTCATTCTTGTTTATTTTTTCCCCTCCTTTACTTGAAGTGATTTTATGCCTTCCCTAGTGTCTTCGTCTTAATTGGTGTTTACTGCTGTAAATCTTTTAATCTTTTCCGGCTCCGTCTTTTTCTTTTATTGGACGTATTTTCGAATAAATAATAATAACGACAATATGAAAGATAAAGGGAGAAAGACAAGGGGTACGGCGCTTCATTTTTGGCGGTCAAACTATGAACTCAAAATACACTTTGGCGAACCACCCTTCGGGAAAATATAGAAATGGTATTTTAACGAAAAAAAACCTACTTGCTACAAAAAAAAACAACGAAAAAATCCGGATTACAAAGTATTTTATCAAGTTCGGTTTAGGAAAATACATCATTATTTTCTAAAATCATAATTTTCACCAAAATCTAAGACAATCACATAAGCCAACAAAATAGAGAAAATGAAAGATAATAAAACCAGATTCTACGGACAAAGAATTTTTCATTTTAAGTAATTAAAAAAAGTCATTTTCTTTATTGATACCACCAGAAAAATGCACTTCAATTACATCAATGTGTTGAACTGTGGGCTCTTAGCGTAGGGTTTACGGATCCCTTGGACGGACTCCAAACAACCTAAGGTCAAGAATGCCAATTATATCACTATCTAACATTATTTAGGGACTTTATTGTCAGGGAAGGGTAGTTAAAAACGAAAGACGATGAGAAAAATATTGGGACAACCGTGACAATGAAGCCATTTTGTTTAGGCAAGAGGCTCCCCTCGAATACGTGTCGTTGCTGAGCTATGTTTATAGCCTCTGTGGGAAACATCATGCCCGCATTCTGGCGACGGTGTATTAGCTCCTTGATATTTCTTAGAATAATCTAAATTACATTGTCACAAACCCATGTTAAAATTGTTTTACGAGTAGATAGGCTAGATAGCAGCGAAGGTTTTTTCATGGCTGATGTGGAAATGTGAGGTCAGGAAATATTTAAGATGTGTTTACGTAACTGAGCGGGTGATGGTTCTGTCTGGCATTTTTTAAAAGGATATTACTTTCTATTTGAAAGGTCTAAAATTACTTTCTATGTGAAGAAGGTCTAAAAACTCCATATCTGGGGCTGAAGACTATGAGGAAATACCGTATATTAATAGGTTGGAATTCAAAATAAAAATTTCGACATTCAAATTTCGAATGAATCCCGAAAATAGTTCCGGATTTGAGTTCCTTTTGCTATATTACATTTCACATAATGTTTTTCAGCTCTACTGAAGAATATGTATTCGAAATTTTAAAAAGTTTCATAAAAAAATTCGTCAATGCATACGAAAGTCTTACTTTTAAATACGCATCTTCAGCTTCCTGGAGAAGTCCCAAATTTGTATAAGTTCTTCCAACATTGATATGTGCACCAACGTCATCTTCCTGGACCCTAAATTCAGAATTTAATTTGATAAAAACTTTCTCCCATAATTTTACGCTACAAAGGAAGCATCATAATTCGACTTCTCCCCCAAAAAAGGAATACTCATAAGGAAATACACAGATGTAAATAAGGATATTCTGTCACTCATTCATTTCAATGTTGTGAGTGGAGCATTTTTCTATGCCAACATAAAAGTTTTAACAAATGTGGGAGAGCTCACAAAATCAAATTATTTTGACAACAAAACACTTTACTGCCAACTGTTACCTTCTCTCTTAGGATGCCATGCATAAAGGAATACTTTATTCAAATGAGATAATATTAAAAAAAAACAAGAATTCTCAAACCTTGAAATTCTTTCCAACAAATATATTGCATCGACTTTCATTAAGCAAATTTCTTTATTCATAGACTATGCTGTAAAATCAATAGAAATAATGATATTTGCGTTACAGAAATTCAAAATATTAAAGGATGTACTAAATAACACAAACAAATGACCATTATCAGTATTTACTATAAGAGATAGGCTATATGCCATTTTTAATGGCATATAGAAATTTTTTAATGCCCTAAAAACTGTTACCTAATTTGCAAGTAATAGTCTATACTTATTTAGCATGCGTCTACGTAGTATTTGATTCAATTAGTAAATGATAGCTTATCTTGAACAATTCCAGCATACCTTTAGGCTTAGTAATCTATGATTAAAGGGTGTTCCTACGAAGCTTTTGACATTAAGCATCATTACTTAGCTTCACTTGAAAGAAATACAACCATACACGTATGTTCAATAATGCATAGTGAAAGGTTAACCCATCGAGGGCTACATGCAATACATTACTATATACTGGATATAGACCTACCCCAGTTTCTAAGAAAATATCGAGACCTTCGCTTTATAAAAGCAAGAGTCCAATTGCAGTTTCATCGGCTATCAGCAAAGTATTTGAGAAAGTACTGCTGCCCCATATTACGTCGCACGCTTCACTGGTAGCCAAACAACTTGTATCCAGCCATGAGTTGGGCTGTGGCCATGCTTAGCGCCTACTAAGTAGAATAATGATAACTAAATCCTTGATTAAAAACCCCTATTTTTTTTTGTAGCGTCGTCATTTCGGCTGCTTCGATTCTGTCGCCTATTCACAAACACTTTAGCGCCTCTTAGATTCATCAGTCGACCCCTGCAACATGCTTGTTCTCCATGACTGGTATTCCCACGCGCATATTCGTTTAGCTTTGGGATGAGAAACAATCGCCGGTCACCACAAGCAAAAGCTTTCTAATCCAATTCAGCTTTTCAAAGGAATTCGGCAAGGATCTGCTCTAAGCCTTAAAGTCTTTAATTCTAAGATTTGTTCTATAACTATACTCGTTCGAGGGACATTTTCTTTGGAGGGCCTGAATCTAAGTTTTAATTCTTAAGCGGATGACTTGTTGCTCAACAGCCAAGCAGCATGCTAAGGGGAATACAAGAGAATCGTCGTCTTATAGTGACCCTATTCGGAAGAATATGACTACGGGTCAATATAGAGAAAACGTAATTTATGGTTTTTAGCGGCACTAACTCAACCAATTCTAAACTTGTCCTTGATGGTGTCATAATCCAGCAGCCCAAGTCCATGAAGTACCTTCGTATCAAGTGTGGTCAGGCATCTGGGTCAACTACAGGCCTATTGACTGAACCAGTCTGTAATTATTTCAGCTCAGCATGCGGAAAAGCTGTCAAATGCAAGCGGCCATTCAACCGATTCATAATGTTGAAACTATTCAATTGCATGGCCACTCCTGCCATCTAGTGCATATCACCGATCTGGTAAATATCACAGTTGAAGACTCTTTTTGCAATATTGGGCCCATCTCAGTCACTATGTGATTTTCGGCTCTTCGCGAAACTCTTCTACCAACTAGTGTCAACGTTGCGCACACATCAACCTCAACCATTTTACCTCCGACTTAATATATATTCATGACTACTACAACGGGAAGGGAACTTGTAATAAATAAAACAGCTAGAAAGAGGATATTTAGCCCAAAAAGACCTTCTGGTTAGGCAAACACGTGAAGGGTCCACCCCTATATCAAATGTTGGTTCACTCCCCACATGCAATCAATACAAAATTAATAGCTAATATTGACAATCATTTTTAATTTTCATTTGACTTTTGGCTCGTCTAAAACTTCACGAAGTTATGTATAGGTATTATAGCTGCAAATGAATTATTTTAGGGTAGGCCCATGGATCCTTTGGTGGATGGGTCGAGGGGTATGGAGGATGATTCCTAAAGCACTTGACGTATTTTCAAGTCGTAAATTTTTGAATTTTGTAAAGGAGTGTTTCATATCAAAATGGAGAGGAGGCGTTAATTCGCTTCCCTTGTTCGGTTAAATATATTTGGACTAAACCTTCAATATTGATACTGGGTCCTTTAAAATTAATAGCTCCTCTTAGAGTGAGAATATTTCAAGGAAAATAACTAAAATAATATGTAAACCCAATCTGAAGTGGGAGGGATAGAGGCATACCTTATAGCGAGATTTCAACAAAGATCCCTCACCCTTTCTGGCAAATCGAAAAATATACCCGAGAATCCATTCCCCGAAATTCAGGACCTCTCCCCCATGCAATTTTTAAAGTACTGATACTACCTGATTACCGATATTACCATGTTGAAGCCTTGTTAAATATACGTACAACGCACAGAGCTAATGGTTGAGACGGGCAATAGCCCTCTCATTTACAGGACAACCCTGAAGATGATGTTAGAAACGGGCGAAAACTAAATATAAAATTTTCAAACGAGAGTAGAGTATGACATTAAAGCTTAAAGTGACCAAACACCATCCTATGTACGATAAGGTCTCTCACCCTTCATGACTCCTCTCTCTTTTAATGTCGTAAGATTTCAAAAAATTTTCCTGACATTAAGGATGCTCACAATAAAGCATGAGCTAAACTTTAGCATAGAGCAGATGCTCTTTCCCCTATATACAGGATGATGTTTGTTCGTGTTAGGTTTTAACACCGTCACTTCACTTATTTTTTTGAAAAAGAAAAAACAACATTTGAACATTACATGCTTTAAACATGTTATGAAAGGATTTGAAGATACTTACAATCCTTAAAACGAAGATAAATTATCGTACACAGGAGAGAGATGCCCCTCTCATTCACTTATTAACTTTTTACAGTAAAGTTTGACATTCAATCCTTCAGAAACTGATATGTTGCCTTAAGACAAGAACAATGTGATAATGTTTGCAATGGTTGGACACTCCTTCTCCAAATAAATCCAGGATTTTCTTTTGCACTAGATGTGTACAAGTTGTGAGCCTCTATTCTATAGAAACTCCATAAAAAAAAACAACTGAGTAGAGTGACAAAGATGATAGATACCGTCCTGATTTAGGTTATTGCACCAATCATTTGGTGGAAAAAAAATTTCTGGATTTTTTTTGTCTATGTTCAAGCGTTTTATCACTTGATTAAACAATAGTAAATTAGCAAAGTTAATTCGCTTTGTAAGCATGTTTTCTTTAATTTAGGGATATTACTTTCTATTTTGAGGAAAACTTATGAAGGTGCAAAGGCAAGAGTAGGCCAGTGCTTTGACGCTAAGATCTACAACCGAAATATCAAGGAGGCACACTCGTGCCTCTTTAAAGAGGCGAACCACGACAATGTTAAGCGATCTTCGGTTCCAGTGGTCGCAGAGGGATGGGGAGGGATGCATTTCGTAGCCCGAGCTCCAACTAAGAAACCTGCCAAATTTCATCCCCCTCCGACTTTTCCTTCATGGGGAAAATCTGGCCGAAAGTTTCGACCCCCCAACCCCAGCCCCCCTTTAACGTTGTCCGATCGGGCTGAAATTCACAAGTTAAGGTCCCCTAGGGCCCAGGAGCTTATCCGCGAAATTTCAGCTCGATCCGATAACTCCTTCCCTGTTTTCCAGAAACCACGCATAGCTAGTTAATGTTCATGTTCTCCTTTTGTTTTTTTTTTCTGCCACGCCTACAGGTCACAGCCGACATCGGATCTGGGTGTACGAAGACTCATTCGACGCGAAATTCTCCGAGTAATTTTCCGGGAAAGTTTCGTCGGAAAATCTTAACCCCCCGATTTTCTAGCTTACCAATAAGAGCCCATGTTAATTTTTGAAATTCTTAGAAGTTATTTAAAAGTTATATTTATACACATGCAGGTATTTCGACTTCAAACATGCCCGGTTAGCTCAGTCGGTAGAGCGTGGGACTTTTAATCGTAAGATCAAGGGTTCAAGTCCCTTATCGGGCGTTTTTTTTCACAAAATATGAAAAAAAACTTCGTTTTCTTAAAGAGTTAAAGAGGCTGCGTCCCAAAGTCGAACCTTAAAACGTACCGGAATTAGGAGAGGCAGTCCTAATTTCTGTACGAGGAGTACAGGAATTATTAAATTACATCCACCATGGATTCTAGAAAAACGTACAGAAATAATATGAAAAAAACTTCGTTTTCTTAAAGAGTTAAAGAGACTGCGTCCCAAAGTCGAACCTTAAAACGTACAGGAATTAGGAGAGGCAGCTGGGGGGCTGCCGCCCCCCAAACCCCCCGCTTTTAAAGACTCTTTTGTACAGGTTTTTTGTTTTGTTAATTAAAAGAGGGCCTTTCCGAAGCCAAGAGCGGGGGGTTAGGGGGGCGGCAGCCCCCCACAACAAAAAACCTGTACAAAAGAGTCTTTAAAAGCGGGGGGTTTGGGGGGCGGCAGCCCCCCTTCTGCCTCTCCTAATTCCTGTACGTTTTAAGGTTCGACTTTGGGACGCAGCCTCTTTAACTCTTTAAGAAAACGAAGTTTTTTTCATATTATTGATAATAGATATACCTCCTAACCAGGCAAAATATAACAGAAAAAATTGAGAGCAGTCTAGACCTATGAACCTTAGTCTCAAATAAGAAACCACTTTTGTTTTTCAGATAAAAAAAAGATCTACATCCACCCTAGGGATTGAGCGGTTTATTCCCTTTGCCTAACTCCAATGGCACACCACTGGCTAAAGATATACCACCTGAATCTTTATGATAAAGGAGTGCCCTTCTATAGATAGCGAGAATAATAATTTATAAGCATAACGATCCAATTTGTAATTATTTAATTTTGTAGAAGCTGAAGAACTTAACCGATAGCTGAACGACTTTTGACATCTTTTAATAGCATAGTTAAAAACATCTCCTTTCTTCTTCAATAATAGATTTGAAAGTAAAAAAGGGGAAATCTGAGTAAAGCGGAAAGCCCTTTAACTCTTTGTTTCAAAGTTCATGAAAAAGCCTTGGATTCGATTAAAACAAAGAGAAAATAACAATAGAAACTATTCACGCTCTTTGAAGAAGCTCCGAAGAGTTAACTTCTTAAAAACATGTCATATCTCATTCTACCATCATTACAATTCTTGACGTTTCATTTTCCTCCTTCTTAAGATACATCATAGGGAAGAGGGTGGGGCACATATATTAATCTAAAAATTAAAAGTAAGAAACCAATCCCTTAATATGGTTACCTTCAGGCTGCTATTTAAATAGGAACATGAGTAAAGCTACAAAAGTGAACGTGTAATGAAAATACGAGTAACTAGCCATAAATGAACTGATTTAAAAAACAAGAGCTAAGAGCTCATATGGCACTTGTGACGAGGCAAGAAGAGCTAAGGGCCAAGAGATCATATGGTATGAGCTCTAGCAAAATTCTATAAATCAATAGATTGATTTAAAAACGAAAATAAGAGGCTTAATGCCGGTCAAGATTTAAAATAAGAGCACTCAGTCACAAAGTCCTTCTAAATATCAATTTTCATTAAGATCCGATCACCCACTCGTAAGTTATAATTACCTAATTTTTTCTAATTTTTCCTCTCCCTTTTGCCCCCCCCCCCCGATGGTCGAATCTGGGAAAACAACATTATCAAGTCAAATTGTGAAGCCCCCTGACACGCCTACCAATTTTCATCGTTTTAGCACGTCCAGAAGCACCAAACGCGCCAAATCACTGAACACCTCCCCTCAACTCCCCCAAAGAGAGCGAATCCTGTATGGTTCAGTCAATCACGAATCAAGGACATTTGTTTATTCTATCCATCAAGGTTCATCCCGATTCCTACACTCCAAGTGTTTTTCTAAGATTTCCCCCTCCAACTCCCCCCCAATGTCAAAAGATCTGGTCAGGATTTGAAATAAGAGCTCTGAGACATGAATTCCTTCTAAATATCAAATTTCATTACGATCCGATCACCTGTTCGTAAAATAAAAATACCCCAATTTTCACGTTTTCCGAGAATTCCGGTTTCCCCCTCCAACTCCCCCGAATGTCACAGGATCTGATTGGTATTTAAAATTAGAGCTTTAAAGCGAAAGATCCTTCTAAATATCAAATTTCATTAAGATCTGGTCACCCTTTCTTAAGTTACAAATGCCTCAATTTTCAAAATTACCCCCCCCCCCCCAACTCCACCAAAGAGAGCAGATATGGTCTAGTTATGTCAGTCACGTATCTTAGACAGGTTTTGATTCTTCCCATCCAGTTTCATCCTGATCTCACCTCTTAAGTATTTTCTAAGATTTCTGGTTCCCCTCAACTGCCCCCCTCCAATTACGCTGGATCCGGTTGAGATTTAAAATAAGAGATCTGAGTTACGAGCTCCTTCTAAATATGAAGTTTCATGAAGATCCGGTCACTCCTTCGTAAGTTAAAAATACGTCATTTTTTCTTATTTTTCAGAATTACCCCCCCCCCCCGCAATTGAGCGGAACCGTTCCAATTATGTAAATCACGTATGCAAAACTTCTGCTTATTTTTCCAACCAAGTTTCATTCCAATGCCTCCAATCTAAGCGTTTTCCATCATTTTAGGTTTCCCAACCCCAAACTTCCCCCAATGTCACCAGATCCGGTCAGGATTTAAAATAAGAGCTTTCAGACACGATATCCTTCTAATATCAAATTTCATGGAGATCCAATCACCCGTTCGTAAGTTAAAAATACCTCCTTTTTTCTAATTTTTCAGAATTAACCCCCCCCCCCCCCCAACTACCCCAAAGAGAGCGGATCCGTTCTGGTTATGTCAATCAAGTATCTAGGACTCGTGTTTTTCCCCCACCAAGTTTCATCCCGATCCCTCCACTCTAAGTGTTTTCCAAGTTATAGGTTTCCTCCTCACAACTCCCCCCGCCCAATGTCACCAGATCCGGTCGGGTTTAAAATAAGAGCTCTGAGCCACGATATCCTTCTAAATATCAAATTTCATTTAGATCCGATCACCCGTTCGTTAGTTAAAAATACCTCATTTTTTTTTAATTTTTCATAAATCCCCCCCCCAACTACCCCAAAGAGAGCGGATCCGTTCCGTTTATGTCAATCATCTATCTAGGACTTGTGTTTATTTTTCCCACCATGTTTCATCCCGATCCCTCCACTCTAAGTGTTTTCCAAGTTTTAGGTTTCCCCCTCCCAACTCCCTGCCCCCATCACCAGATCCGGTCGGGATTTAAAATAAGAGCTCTAAGACACGATATCCTTCTAAACATCAAATTTCATTGAGATCCGATCACCCGTTCGTAAGTTGAAAATACCTCATTTTTCTAATTTTTAAGAATTACTCCCCCCCCCCCAACTACCCCAAAGAGAACGAATCAGTTCCGATTATGTCAATCATGTATCTGGGACTTGCGCTTATTTTTCCCATCAAGTTTCATCCCGATCCCTCCACTCTAAGTGTTTTCCAAGATTTTAGGTTTCCCCCCTCCAACTCCCCCCAATGTCATCAGACCCGGTCGGGATTTAAAATAAGAGCTCTGAGACACAATATCATTCCAAACATCAAACTTCATTAAGATCCAATCACCCGCTCATAAGTTAAAAATACTTCATTTTTTCTATTTTTTCCGAATTAACCGCCCCCCCGCCAGATGGTCAAATCGGGAAAACGACTATTTCTAATTTAATCTGGTCCGGTCGCAGATACGCTTGCCAAATTTCATCGTCCTAGCTTACCTGGAAGTGCCTAAAGTAGCAAAACCGGGACCGACAGACAGACAGACAGACCGACAGAATTGGCGATTGCTATATGTCACTTGGTTAATACCAAGTGCCATAAAAAATGAAAGGAACACAATTCTTTATACTGAAAGTTAAAACCGAGCCTCCCCCCCCCCAAAGCAAAGGTAGTTCCATATACGAAAACGGTTCACAAATTGAACAATCTTTCAAAACATGTACGCTACTACTTGAAAGTTAGTCATGTACTAATTCCAACCAAAATTATAACACTTCCCATTTTGCTTCATTCCGCTTTAAGGTGCAAAAGGAACTACGATAGTCAAATAGCGACGAATGTCCTGGTTGAACTACGCTGAAGTAAGGATGCTGGGATAGTTTTAAGAAATTTCATTTTAGTTTTATTGGTCGTATGTTGTATGCTTTGCTGAGGACGGCCCTTGGACATAGGGCCGAAATATTTATTCAAATTAGATTTCCACTGTCTTACGAAAAGAACTAGACCTACGTTGCCCGGGCACCGTGAAGTGTTGCGGCAACCTTTGTCCGGTTTCACCGACTAAAGTGTTGCGAGAGCAACACTTTGGTTTTGTTTCTTCGCTATCGATCAGTAATCACATGATCAAAGGATATTCCTCAGCGTTGAAAAACAACAACAAAATAGTATCGAAAGAAGGGACTAAATTGACTTTGCAGCCAGTTGAACTTTATCCTTTTCAATTGTAGACATCGTGACGGATGAAAACTTGGAACTATATCTTATATAATCTAGTTGGTATTATAAAGCTATCCCTAACTTTTCAGGATCAAAATACCATAGATGACATTCTATTAATTATTACGAAACTATCTCATTGTTTTACATTTTCGTTTGTGCTTGTTTCTTCACTATCGGTTAAATGATGAAGTTGTCAGCCTATCAAAGTTTTTAAAACGGTATGTTCAAACAAGAACGCAATCAGTTATCACATGACCAAAGGCTATTCCTCAGCGTTGAAAAAATAACAACTACAAAATAATATCGAAAGAAGGGACTAAATTGACTTTGCGGCCAGTTGAACTTTATCCTTTTCAATCGTAGACATTGTGACGGATGAAAACTTGGTACATTATCTTATATAATCTAGTTGGTATTATAAAGATATCGGTAACTTTTCAGGATTAAAATACCATAGGTGACACTAATTAATACGAAACTACCTCATTGTTTTACATTATCGTTTGTACCCGTTGCGTAAACAATTAATTGTGTCAGATTGAAAGAGATCGAATACAATGTGTACCAATTTGCACAAATTTCTAGCCCAAAGTGAACAGATTCTTACTTACAAGTCTCTCTCCCGTGATAGACATCAAGTTCACCAGAAACAAAACCCCTCATCAGAAGTTGCAAACCCCTCATCACTGAAGATGATTGCAGCCCAACAACCGATTATTACTGACAAGTCCCCTACATGTCTTGCCACTGAAACCAAATTGGTTTAACCATCAAATACACCAGAAACAAATAATAGGTACACCAACTAGAAAAAGTGGCAAACCCCTCATTGCCGAAGAAGATTATGAGCTAACAGCTCAGCTAGGCATCAGGTTCACAGGAAACAAATAAATGGGTACACCAACTAGCATAGTTACAAACCCCTCATCGCTAAAGTTGACTGTAGCCTAACAGCAGATTATTACTTACAAGTCCCCGACATGTCATACCACTGGAACTAAATTGGTTTTACCATCAAATACACTGGAAACAAATAATAGATATGGCAACTAGCAAAAGTTGCTAGCCCCTCATTGCCGAAGGTGATTATAACCTAACAGACGACTGTTGCTTACAATCAGCCTATAAGCCCTTACACTTATGTTTACTTTATTCTTTACTTTAAGATTTTTAAAAATGAACTACATAAATAGCTGGTAGATTTCAGTGTTTGATTTACCATTTGCCTTTTAAAACATTTGACCTGATTCTTTTTTATTTAAAGTAAATGTAAATATAAACAACATGAAGATTCCTTATGCTCAAGTCCAACTTTTTCCACAGTTCTTTGATAAGTAAAAACTAATGTTCACCATCCCCGAATTGCAGGAGGTAATAGCGCCCCTCCCATTGCGGCAATCTTTTTCCATGTGGCATAAAATAATCGATTTACATGACAGGCGGCACAGAGGTGGAAAAAGTGAGGCGGAGGATCATAAAGCTCTCCAGGATATTTCTTGTTGAGGAAAGGCTGGGAAGTGTTACCAGGAGCTTTGTTTTCAGCGAGTTGACATGGTAATATTGTTCCTTTCCTGTTTACATGCAATGTTTCAATGTATTTAAACATGTGTATGCTACTTAGCTGAAAATAAGAAAATCCCTATTGCAAACAACGTGACGGCTTCAGCCCCGTAGAAGCTTAAAAGTCAAGCAGAATTTAAATCCATGAATAATAATATCCTTTTCCGTCCACCCTAGAATCTGCGGTAAAAATATTATTTAAGACTTATTATTCCGCAGGATTGCTATTTATCAAAAATGTTGACTTTATATTCTAATTTTGACCAAAATCTTAATTGGAGCCCAGCCTTTTAATTCATAAAACCTGAACAGTGGACGATACCACCAATTCACAATAAGTGATGAATACAACTCAATTGCAAGAAATCGAGGATTTATGGGACTGGTAGCCACCTTCGTATCTTGGTAAGAACTGGAACGGAGACCAATATTTCCATTTTTGAGCCGGGAAGATCGGTAGGTCAGAAAATGAAAAAATCAGATGTAAACGGCAGTATGGATTGCTTTTCTGGAAAAATTATCTTAAAAAGGATACGATCAGGAACGATAAGTTATAATGAAAAGTAGTTATTTAACGTTTTACAATAGAATAAGAAAAACTGAAACGTATATATTAGTTTTTCACTCTCGTAAGACAGATGTCTTGTGGTATGCCTTTTCAAATCATTGCAAACAATCCATTTTTTTTCCCATTCATATATGACAGTCTTCACTTGACCATAAACCATCAGCTCAAGCATCGTATATAAAGCAGCATTAATTTCCTTTTGTTCTCAGTATACTAGTACGTGATCTGGTGTTTAACATTGGATGATGGATGTTTGAGAATGTAATATGGAACTATTAAGCTTTATAGGGCAACCAACAAGGTGTAATTAAAGTTGGTCGCCACTATGAAGCTGGAAAACCATATAATGCGAGGTTTTGGAATCCATTTATGTTTAAAGAAGTTCCTACAACTAGAAAAGTCCAATATCAAGGGAAAAACTAGAATTATGTCAGTGTTGTAGCTTTGGGGGCCATGGGAATAAATTACCCTCCCCCCTCGCAAGAGGATTAGTATATTGTCAGGCATTTAACTGCATTTGAGGTCACTCAATAGTTTTACAAGTTCTCGATCGTAGTGTACGGACTATATTTCCGCAATAAAATCCTTACTTCAGCCTATATTCCAAGCAGACATATGGGAACCATGGGAATCAAAATACCAGCATTTGATAAAATTGTCCTGAGTCTCCATTATCACCCTTCCCATACCCAAAATACAGTCGAGTCAACATTCACTGCTTCGCTATGCTACTAGGCACACATAGGAATTTTATTTCCGTGTGAGGGGAGATATCTTTGGAGTGGGGTATTACAATTGTTCAAGTCTTGAGACCAAAGTGAGGCAGTAAGGGCACGTACCAAGTGCAACTTCCTCTGCTCATATAACTGATACAATGACTTATCTTCCCATAAATTCTGGCAAATCAGGATAAAAAGTTAAAGATGAGACTGAGAGGAAACAGAAACCAGTTATAATAACTAACTTATTCAAATATGTCAATTAAATGAAAATTAATCTCAATTGATTTTTCTTTCTTTCGTAAAAACCATTGAGAAAAGACACTGCTTTTATTTCATTTATAAAACTTCTCAAGATGGACTTAAGAAGCAATCAAATTTTTAGTAAAAGTTTCAAGGAGAGTTTAGATTTGCAATTAAAATGCATCTTAACCGAAAAAGTCGGGCTTTCATTGACAATGAAATATTCCTTCTTATTGAATAACATATCCTAATTTTTGAAATACTATTTGGTTAATGATCGAAAAGTAAGTTATAAAAAAGCAGTAACTTGGACGGATCCCTACACAAAAGGCTTGCCGAGTTAAATATTAGTCAATGAAAAGCTAATATTCGTAATATTCGAATCGTAATGTTTTAATTTTTCAAAGCAGGTAGCTTTGTTCATAATAAATAAATAAAAACAAGCTTTTTCCAATTGAAAGTAAGGAGCAACATTAAAACTTAAAACGAACAGAAAATTATTTACATATGAGGGGGATTCTTTAAGAATGACCCCTGAATCACAAAGGGTATCATTGGAATAAATAGCTGTTATGAAATTACAAAAAAAAATTTAGCGTAAAGAGCGAGGTATTGAGTAGGGGGCGAGCCCCGTCATATACGTAATAATTTCTGTTCGTTTTAAGTTTAATATGGTTCCTTACTTTCGGTTGAAAACAAACTTTTTTTATTCAATTTCTGATCGTTTTTTAAATAATCCTGAAAAATCCAGCAACCCATATATAGAAATATCCCTTCCCCCATGAAAACTTCCTTCATGGAAAGATCCTCCCACACAGCTCCCTCTCCCGACCACCACCAGAAAAAATACCCCTGAAAACATTTGTATACTTCCCCATAACCAATGCTATATATAAATAATGGGCAAAGTTCATAACTTGTAGCCCTTCCCCCGGGGACTATGGGTTTTTGTCATCCTCAAAGAAATAGTTATTAGATTTTTGACTATGTTGAACAAAATGGCTATCTTAAAATTTTTATCGAGTGACTTTGGGGAAAAATAAGGGTGGGAGGGTGGGACTCTTTAACAGTATTTTCTGGTCATGTTGAGTTTGAACTATAGAATAAATTTATTTTTCCTGGTCTTAAATTTAATATGGCTCTTTACATTTCTTTGAAAACGTTCTTTTTCAGGATTTTTTTTTAATTAATGTAAAACAAGAGCAAAGAGCTCATACGCCACTTGTGACGAGGCCGGAAGAGCCAAGAGCTCATATGATACGAGTTCCAGCAAAATTCTATGAACCAATAGATTGATTTAAAAGGAAAATCAGAGGCTTAATGTCGGTCAGGAATTAAAATAAGGGCCCCGAGTCACGAGGTCCTTCTAAACATCAAAATTAATTAAGATCCGATCCCCCACTCGTAAGTTATAAATACCTCATTTTTTCTAACTTTTCCTCTCCCTACAGCCTCACAGATGATCGAATCGGGGAAAACGATTTTATCAAATCAATTTGTGCAGCTCCCTGACACGCCTACCAATTTTCATCGTCCTAGCACGTCCAGAAGCACCAAACTCGCCAAAGCACTGAACCACCCCCTACTTCCCCCAAGAAGAGCGGATCCAGTACGGTTACGTCAATCACATATTTACATTATTTGCTTATTCTACCCACCAAGTTTCATCCCAACTTCACCACTCTAAGCGTTTTCCAAGATTTCCGGTTTCCCCCTCCCCCCAATGGTCGGAATTTGAAATAAGAGCTCTGAGACATGAGTTCCTTCTAAATATCAAATTTCATTAAAATTCGGTCACCCGTTCTTAAGTTAAAAATACCTCAATTTTTCTAATTTTTCCAAATCAACACCCCCCCCCCCTCAGCTCCTCCAAAGAGAACAAATCTGTTCCAATTATGTCAATCCTCCACTCTAAGCGTTTTCCAAGATTTCTGTTTCTCCCCTCCAACCCCCATGGCCCGGATCCAATTCGAATTGAAAGTGAAGCATCTGAGACATAAGGTTCAAGGTTCAAGGTTCTTTTATTATAACCAATATATACAAAATATTAGGTAACTCAAGGCTGAGAGTATAGCTCGAATGCAATTGAGCTACCTTTAAGAAACACTAAATATGCACAAAATTAAAAATAAAAACTTCTCTTAACCAAACTTGACAGAAATAAATAAAAAACAAATCCCTTGCCGTACGATACCACTTCCATCCTCCGCGCACCATCCTGAGACACAATTAAATTTACAACTTAAAACCAATATGTCAAGTTTCATCAAGATCCGATCACCCATTCGTAAGATAAAGATACCTCAACTTTCAAGTTTTCTAAGAATTCTGGTTCCCCCCTCCAACTCCCCCCAATATCACTAGATCTGGTCGGATTTAACATAAGAGCTCTAAAGCACAAGATCCTTCTAAATATAAAATTTCATTAAGATCTGATCACCCTTTCTTAAGTTACAAATACCTCATTTTTTCTAATTTTTCCGAATTACTCCGCCCCCCTCCAACTCAACTAAAGAGAGCGGATTCGGTCCGGTTATGTTACATATCTTGGACTTATTTTTATTCTTCTCGCCAAATTTCATCCTGATCTCTCCTATTTAAGTGTTTTCCAAGATTTCCGGTCCCCCTCCCCCAATGACGCTGGATCCGGTCGGGATTTAAAATAAGAGATCTGAGTTACGAGGTCCTTCTAAATATGAAATTTCATTAAGATCCGATCACTCCTTCGTAAGTTAAATACACCTCATTTTTTCTAATTTTCAGAATTAACCCTCCTCCCCAACTCCCCCAAATAGAGCGGATCCGGTTATGTCAATCACGTATCTAGGACGTGTGCTTATTTTTCCCACCAAGTTTCATCCCGATCCCTCCACTCTAAGCATTTTCCAAGATCTTAGGTCCCCCCAACTCCCCCAATGTCATCAGATCCGGTCGGGATTTTCCGATTTGACCGTCCCCCCACTCATCCCAGACGGTCTAATCGGGAAATGACAATTTCTAATTTAATCTGGTCCGGTTCCTGATACGCCTGCCAAATTTCAACGTCCTAGCTTACCTGGAAGTGCCTAAACTAGCAAAACCGGAACCGACAGACCAACCGACAGAATTTACAATCGTTATAAGTCACTTGGTAAGATACCAAGTGCCATAAAATGACCCGTTATTTAACAATGTTTACAAAATAGGGTATCTACAATATCTCGAGAGCGGCTTGGGAGACCGAGGTGAAACTTTCTGGGGGAGGTGAGAGGTCAACTGAACCTTGAATTTTGACTTAGGAGTGGGGTGGGGAGATAAACCTAAAGACACTATCTTGATTCAGGCTATCAGAATGGTATATTAGGGTGTCTCGGGGATGCCTAGAGGGGTGCGGTTGAAAATTTCAGACAGTGTTGAGGGGAGAGAGGGGGGAAGAATCTCAAATCTTGGGTTTGTGGTGGCGGTAAAAATTTTATATCTCCCAACTACTTAAAATTTTTGTATTATAAACCTCTATTGGACCTATAATCCATTCAAGGTTAAGTAGCAAGGCATATCAAACGACACTATGTGTTTGCCCGGTGATGAAAACAGCGCATTTACAATATCTTGGGAACAGCTAGGGACCTAATTGAAAATTTCAGGGAATGATGACGGACAGGGGCAGAGGGATTTCACATCCAAAATTCCAAAATTTAGGAGCATTAACCATTTATTAGACTAGAATCTAACCGGTGAAGTAGCGATATAGACCGAAAGAAACCATATTTACCCAGGTTAACAAAATGCATTATCTTAGGAACAACTTAGGGAACCGAATTTAAATTCTGAGGGGGCACTGGGGAGCAGGGGAGCCAAGCAAACCTCGAATTTTGACTTGGAGGGACGGAGAGATAAATCAAGAAACCAGGTTATCAAAATGGAAAATCAGCAGCATATTTGAATGACAGGTGGGGTTCAAGCTGAAATTTTTGGAGCGTAAGGGTGGGGGAATTGGAGTTAAGCAAGAAAACTTCATATTTTGTATATTAGGGAGGGGATGTGCGTCGGAAAATTTTAATATCCAGTCCACCTAAATGTTTCGGTATTATTAGCCCCAGCGGAACTTTGAATCTCTTCATGATGAAGTAGTGAGGTGAATAAACAAAAAGAGTATATTCACCCAGGTTGTCAAAAAAGATTATCTCGACAGTGACTAGGGCAATTGAGTTCAAGCATCAGATGGTACTTAAGAAGGGAAAGAGAATTCAAATATTAAGCTTAGAGAAATGAACAAGAGTGAAAAAACATTTCTCTCCCCAAAATGCTGGTTCACCCGAAGAATAACCAGCAATTTTTGCCTGAAAGCTCAATACCTCCAAGCTATTGGACGAAGAGATCCCCTCTGCATTGAAAACACTTGAGAAAAAAAAAGATTATTTCGCCCGAAAATGGGCACAAAACTTTTGTTACTGTTAGCCACGGCTCTTAAAACTTTTGTTCAGCCCAGTTACTTAACTTTTAATGACTTACTGTGACAGACAATCTGTTGAGCTAACATGTCTTAAATAGAGACATAGTTAAACAGCAACGAACTTTTCTGTCCAGTAAGCCACAGATTTGTCAGCCTTAAATTATTAATTGAATAAAGCTTAGAAGCGTATTTACGAAACAGAAAATATTACTTATACCAAACAGCCTTTAGTCAACAAAAGAAAACCACGGGAAAATATTACTGAAAACCCAATGCAATCTTATCTCAAATAGAAATGACAACCAGAATATCTTACTATAATTAAAATAAGATAGACTCATAACAATGAATCATTTTCTGTGACTTACCGTACAGCTTGTACGAAATATTCCAATGCCTCTCTATACTTCTTTTGGCTTTCGAGGGCATGGCCAACATTATTGTACAGCTTAGCATTTCTTTGGTTGACTCGCAGACCAGAGGCAAAAACTGATTCTTCTGTCTCCCAATCCCAGTTCCGGACGTGTGCCTTAGCAGCAAATATTAGAAGCAAAAAAATGAAACCAGCACGAACAATATACTGCAGATTCCTGAAAAGAAATAAAATAATGTGACTGGTAGAGCAAACATGTCAAATAATTTTCATATGTGTTTTTGTCATGTTTAGTTTTATTTACAATTTGATAAGTCTAAAATTATTAGCAACCTGGGTTCGTGGTGACCGATGAACCTAAAAAAAGGGAACGCTAATCGATTTGATTTAAATAGTCCATAGCTAATTTAGAAACACAATTACACCCACAAATGCATCGAAGACAGGATAAATGGACTCAGAATTTCAAGACTGTTTAATCACACAAACATAAAATCCTCACTGAAGACAAAATAGTAGAATTTAATTAATTCTCGTACAATATAATTATGAAGATAAAAACGCATCGAAGGGGTCTGAGAGTGTATCAATCTCAGATATCAAGTTTGATTATAACCTCCCTCTCTCCTCTTATATGCTTCTAATTTACAAGGACTGTCGAAAAAATTTATGCAGTCTTAGACCATGTTTCTACAAAGATTTCTACTAAATAACACATGTCAAAACTCAGCACTCAATCCAGACCGAAAATTGGTCTACAGATAGTTTATCATGAACTATTTTGGTAATTGACACTCCAGAAGCCAATATGATTTAATTTGTTCTTTACATTTTCTTTTAGGTTTCATTCGTAAGACTATTGATTGACTCTTAGCTTTGAACACTTACACGGATATTCCTTAAAATCAGGGGTCCAACCTAAAATGACAAAAAAAGCCAACTCAACAAAAGCTCATCCTAAGATGTACTAAAGAAAATGGTCAATTCTCAAGCGAAAAAGTAAACAAAAGCAATTCTTACTTGTTTTTTCCTCACACCATATAATCGGTGCATTAACTAAAAAACAAGCATTAAATCTTCTTTTGAAAGGTTGTCATTTATTTTGGGAATTAAGTCTGTTAGATCGCTACGAACTACGATTATTTCTCAAAAATGGTGCTTAATTCCTGCGAAAGTTGGTTTTGAAGGATTTATGATCTTGCTAATTACAAATCTGGGGCTACAATTACAACAAAAAAGCTAAGAAAAAGTTGATTTATATTTCAGAAATTGTTTGATTTTACCAGGACTGGTGTATAAGGATTTCTTAGGTTGCTTTATTACAGGTTAAAGAGGCCCATAATCAAAACACCTTAAGTATATAATTCATAAATGACGTTGGATCATCACTAAAGCAGCTCCGTACTCCGTAGTCCAGTGGTCCCAAGAACTGAAAAATCATGAAATACTCCAACATCTATTGATGCTTTGTACCAAGTTCTTTGTTTTAGATTTATAATTATACGATAAAATCTACAGGTGATTGAGAATTCTGATTGCATTTTCGAAGATACGTATAAAACTGAAATTACAGTCAAACATTTATTTCTGCAGCTAAAATAAAGTAAAAACAAAATAATTCAAATATTCAAAAATAAAAAAGCTATATTGATTAAAAAATGAATAGTTCAGGTTCAGAGACTTTTCAAAAAAGGTTTTACAGAGATAAGTAAGAAGTGATATTAAACTTCAAATGAATAGAAATATGGTTATATACAAATTGAAGCTAAATTGAAGCGAACATAATTACTAGAGATGAATAAATAAAACCTAAAACGGGTAAGAATTTAAAAGAATAAAAAATGAAAATGGAACATGAAATTACTAAACATAAGAGTTATTTCGCTACTCCCTATAACCCCTGAGTTTTATAGTGACTGGCGTTTATCCCCCCCCTTCCCGTGGACAATCCCTCCTCGGAAAACACCCCCCGCAGGTGGTTGGTCTCCATCTCTTTTGACTTACAAAAAATGACGAACTCTCAATTTCTGATCTAATGTAAACCCTTCAAAATTTCTGTGACCACTAGGTAGGGGTATGGACGAGGAAGGGACATCCCCCCAACTATACGCAATAAATTTTGATCATTTTAGAGTTAATATTACTCTTTATTTTTGATAATAACAGCGTAGACAGAAATTCTCCCAGAAACCATAAGGGAATAGATATCAATTTCATATTTTGAAGCGTTGTTTGAAGTTCTTTTGTACCACCCCACCCCCTAAAAAATATCCCCACCACCACACAAAATTCGTCGTTATGACCCTAGGGATTATAAATCAATTTTTACCTCCACCCTCCCCTCAAATCTCCCTTAGAACTAACTCTGTCTTTCTCTGATGGCTCAATGACAGCTGAGATGTTCTGGCATTAAAATGTACCCTTTGAGGTATCTCCCTCTCTGCCTAACTACACAAAAAAAAATCACAGAGCCTCATTGTAGAAGTTTAAGTGCCTTTTTAAGTTTTGTAATTTGTCCATTGCTTACTGATAATATTTGTTATTGGGAAACATACGGACATTTTTTGTGGAGAGTATTCTGTAGAGGGGGGGGGGGTTGTGGAACTTTGAGTAGTGTAAAAGTTTTTGAGAATAACTTCCTTTCAGAGGGGACTTATTTTCCATAGGGCGGGGGGGCAAAGGCCTAGAATCATATTTTAGGGAGTCATTCGAGCTTTATTGAAAACGATACTTATTTTGATTTGTTTTTTATTGTAAAAATTAAAAAAGGATTGCTAATGCATACTCAAGAAAAAAAATCTTAAAACAAATGCTTTTATGAAGAAATTAAGTTTCATTCTTTTAAAGATACGCTCAATTTCTTTACTATTTCTTTTTACTTCCAGTTTCATTTCGTCTTAAATAGAAAAAAAAATTGATGGCTACAAAACACTTTTAAAACGCCAAATGGCAATGTTTAAAGGAAGTTTGAGTTTAAAGGAAGTTTGAGTTTGATCGGTTGAGTTTTTAGTAAAGCACAATCGGTATTATTGCCCTTAGGGTCGTTTCAGGGCGAGAAACGATAACTATTATTTATGGTAAATTCCGTTAATTTTCTGTTCGAGTTAATTTCTAATCGTTATAGGCTCATTAGAGACACTGCCAATCTATACGAGTAGAGCGTGTTTTGTTCTTTAGGCATGAACAATGATTTTTGGATGGGTTACAACTTTACTAAACACTTGGTTTTATTTTTGTTAATTAAAAAAAAAAAAAAATCAGTCAAAACACTAGTGCTGACTCAGTAGAGAGCAGATGGTCTCCCTTGTGCTAGTTTTATTCTGACACCTTTGTATGAGAGAAGTGGTCGAAGAAACTTGAGAAAGGGGTTCATTCGATGGGAAGTAGGATGCTCTAGTGGGCCTTTTAAGGACCAAATATGGTAGGAGGAAAATCAGCCCCCTTCTACTGCCTTTTTGCCCCGAAACCCACATTAGACACAATTTAAAAGAACAAAATTTTAAAAATTGTTGAAAAGCTCAATAAGTATGCCTTAGGGAATGATGTAAACCACATAGTTTTAGGGGCAAGGGCTCTAAATTACACGAATAGGTCATTTATCAGAAATAGGTTAAATATCGGGAAATGGGCAAGCACGTTTAATCGTAGCTTGACAATTCAAATTTTTGGGAGGGTGAGGGAGTTTGGCAGCAAGGAAATGGCCCAATAAATATTTTCTCCCTAATCATTTTCAAACTCACAGACATCAGTCTCTGGGCTACAGGGAACCTAAATGAATTAACAAATTAATTCAGAGTATGGACACCCAATAACACGGGCTAAAAAAAAATGGTAAAAATTCGTTTTTCTATATCCATCAGTCCTTAGACAAAGGTCATGCCCAATAAAAGTGTGAATAAATGAAAAAACAGAATTTTCCCAAAAATATACTAGAGGAGACTTCAGTCTTCATGTTTGTCTTTTCAAGGATATTAAATTCCAAAAACAGCTATAACGAACTCTTAACTTTCCCAAAAGTTTAAATCCCACTCGGTGAGAGCTCTAATTAGGCCCTCATCAGACGAGCGATGATAAGTTGTGCACTAATCAAAGCGCTATTATGTTTCTTTAGTGAATTTTCTTTTTTAAACTTCCATATTCAGCCCAATTTGCTAGTAAAGACAAGCTTTTAACTTATCTCCTAGATGGTGACATCTAGAGAAGGGGATAAAAAGGGAAACAAGATGAAACATTGGACAGAATTTCATTTTCATAAGGATAGGATTATCCAGGAGTCACTCTGGAAAGACTAATTAACATTTTTCAAATTACAAAGAAAATTCAAAAGCTTCTTAAGGGGATTTAATCAAAAAAGAATTTTGGGCCGAAAAAAGGCATAAAGAGCCGCTCAATTACAAATTAAAGCAGCAATGTACAAAATGAAATTAGAAAAATTATATCAGAAATGTTTTCACCAAAATGAAAAATTTTGACCCCCCTCCCCCAAGTTGGTCGGCAAGACCTATTTTAAAATAAAAAATAGAAATACATTTTCTTTTGAGTTTTCATATGTTTCGGCTAATGAACGTGTCATTTGTAAATGAGATTTAGCCATTTTAATTACATAAGCTTGACTTTATTTTTAAGCAATCATAAAATATTATTATTAATCAAGGTTCTTAGGTTACAACCAGCAATACGAAACGATTTTACTACGATAGACAGTAGACCTTCAGATCCTTCACAGTTTCTTATTAGTTATAATAATATTTATAATTTCTTTTTAACCCACTATAAACAAGAAGACAAAAGTGGCGCAATGAATTAAAAAAAAAAAACTAAATAAAAACAACAACAATCAACTAGAATAAAAACATGAGAAAAAACCATGAAATGACTGAAAATTTGAAATAGCAAATCAAAAGCGTGTAACCTATTTTAGGGAGGACTGATTGGGCCATGTTCATCAAAGTTCCAGAACTACAAGAAACAATCTTAAACAAGAGCTAAGAGCTCATATGGCACTTGTGACGAGGCAAGAAGAGCTAAGAGCCAAGAGCTCATATGGTATGAGCTCTAACAAAATTCTAAGAATCAATAGACTGATTTAAAAGGAAAATCAGAGGTTTAATGCCGGTCAGGATTTAAAAGAAGAGCTCTGAGTCACGATGTCCTTCTAAATGTCAAAATTCATTAAGATCCGATCTCCCGTTCGTAAGTTATAAATACCTAATTTTTTCTAATTTTACCTCTCCCTTTAGCCCCCCAGATGGTCGAATCTGGGAAAACAACTTTATCAAGTCAATTTGTGCAGCTCCCTGACACGCCTAATAATCTTCATTGTCCTAGCACGCCCAGAAGCACCAAACTCGCCGAATCACTGAACCCCTCCCCCATCACCCCCAAAGAGAGCAAATCGAGTACGGTTACATCAATCACGTACCAAGGACATTTGCTTATTCTACCCACCAAGCTTCATCCCGATTCCTCCACTCAAGCGTTTTCCAAGATTTCCCCCCCTCCAACTCTCCCAGTGTCAACAGATCTGGTCGAGATTTGAAATAAGAGCACTGAGACATGAATTCCTTCTAAATATCAAATTTCATTAAGATCCGGTCACCCGTTCTTAATTTAAAAATACCTCAATTTTTTTAATTTTTCCAAATTAACACCCCCCGCCCCAGCTCCTCCGAAGATAACGGATACGTTCCAAATATGTCAATCCCGTATCTAGAACTTGTGCTTATTCTTCCCATCAAGTTTCATCCCGATCTCTTCACTCTCAGCGTTTTCCAAGATTTCTGTTTCCCTCCTCCAACCCCCTATGTCCCCGGATCCAATTCGAGTCGAAAATGGAGCACCTGAGACATAAGATCCTTCTATATATATATCAAGTTTCATTAAGATCCGATTACCTATTCGTAAGATAAAAATACCCCAATTTTCACGTTTTCCAAGAATTCCGGTTTCCCCCTCCAACTCCCCCCAATGTCACAGGATCTGGTCAGAATTTAAAATTAGAGCTGTAAAGCACAAGATCCTTCTAAATATCAAATTTCATTAAGATCTGGTCACCCTTTCGTAAGTTACAAATACCTTATTTTTCCGAATTCCCCCCCCCCCAACTCCACCAAAGAGAGCAGATCCTTCCCGGTTATGTCAGCAACGTATCTTAGACAGGTTTTTATTTTTTCCAACCATTTTCATCCTGATCTCTCCGTTTTAAGCATTTTCTAAGATTTCCGATCCACCACCCCCCCCAACGACGCTGGATCCGGTTGAGATTTAAAATAAGAGAGCTGAGTTACGAGGTCCTTCTAAATATGAAGGTTCATGAAGATCCGATCACTCCTTCGTAAGTTAAAAATACGTCATTTTTTCTAATTTTTCAGAATTAACCCCCCCCACCCAATAGAGCGGATCCGTTCCAATTATGTAAATCACGTACCCAAGACTTCTGCTTATTTTTCCCACCAAGTTTCATCCCAATCCCTCCAATATAAGCGTTTTCCCTGATTTTAGGTTTCCCCACCCCAAACTTCCCCCAATGTCACCAAATCCGGTCAGGATTTAAGATAAGAGCTTTGAGACACGATATCCTTCTAAATGTCAAATTTCATTGATATCCGATCGCCCATTCGTAAGTAAAAAATACCTCATTTTTTCTAATTTTTCAGGATTGAACCCCCCCCCTAACTACCCCCAAAAAAGCGGATCCGCTCTGGTTATGTCAATCATGTATCTAGGACTTGTGATTATTTTTCCCAGCAAGTTTCATCCCGATCCCTCCACTATAAGTATTTTCCAAGATTTTAGGTTTTCCCCTCCCAACTCCCCCCAATGTCACCAGATACAGTCGGGATTTGAAATACCAGCTCTGAGACACGATATTCTTCCAAACATCAAATTTCATTAAGACTGATCAACCGTTCGTAAGTTAAAAATAGTCCATTTTTTCTAATTTTTCAGAAATAACCCCCCCAACTACCCCAAAGAGAGCGTATCCGTTCCAGTTATGTCAATCATGTATCTAGGACTTGTGCTTATTTTTCCCACCAAGTTTCATCCCGATCCCTACACTCCAAGTGTTTTCCAAGATTTTAGGTTTCCCCCTCCCAACTCTCCCCAATGTCACCAGATCCAGTCGGGATTTAAAATAACAGCTCTGAGACATGATATCCTTCCAAATATCAAATTTCATTAAGATCTGATCAACCGTTCGTAAGTTAAAAATACTTAATTTTTTCTATTTTTTCGAAATTAACCGGCTCCCCACTCCCCCCCCCCACAGATGGTCAAATCAGGAAAACGACTATTTATAATTTAATCTGGTCCGGTCCCTGATAAGCCTGCCAAATATCATCGTCCTAGCTTACCTGGAAGTGCCTAAAGTAACAAAATCGGGAACAACAGACTGACAGACAGACCGACAGACAGACAGACCGAAAGAATTTACGATTTCTATATGTCACTTAGTTAATACCAAGTGCCATAAAAAAGGCTCAACGCCTTTAAGCGTATAAAAATAATTTTTATCACTCCCAATTTAAAATCACGAATGACTGTGAAAAAGGCACAACAGTCTTTAATTATTGAAAGGGCATGCTTCGAGGTTACTCTCTGCATAGCTCTTGTTACACACTTTTGTTCAAAAAAAAAAAAAAAAAAAAAAAAAAAAAAAAAAAAAAAAAAAAAAAAAAAAAAAAAAAAAAAATTGACATTTTGCTAGTGTTCGATTCAAATTTTATTCTAACTCTTCAAGAAGATGTCACCGTTGATACTTCCGATTTTAAATAACAAAGAAAGAAGAAGCAATTAATTTTTGTACCAAGATTTGTAGAAACGAATCAGTCTTATCGCCACCTTAACACCATAAAACCCTCTTGGCTATTAAAAAAGCAAAAAATCTACATTTATTTCTTAAAATGGTAATTTTCACTTTCAACTATAAGCTTTTCAAATCCAGTGTACTACATTGCGATGTACAGCCACCCATTGACAAGATTTCAGTATCTACTTCCATACAGACAAAATCACTTTTTCTATTGATTTGTACCTTAAGTCTAGATGGTATCCTATATTTTGAAGGATTTTGCCCATCAGTCAAAAGGACTTTGCAGGGACTAGTACAAATTTATTATTTTCCTTAGAGAAAATCGATTAACTGTCAAAGAACCCCCATTTGTGAACGATAGCAATTGGATAAATAAAGCTGTTGGATTTGAATAGTCTGAACGAATTGAAAAAATCTACTTTAAGGTAATTATAAATAACGATACAACAGAACTTAGTCTTTAAAACTTGAAAGCTTTGATCCTAATTGAGAGGGTAATAAAACAAAGAATTTTAACCCCTTTATCTGACCACACCCAGAAAAGCACTACAGATGCCCTTGTTGGATTGCAGCATCTTATAAAACAAAGCTTTATAAATGGAAAAGCAGCCAATGTAATATTTTTAGATATGGACTCAGCATTTGACAGAGTTGATATAAGACAGCTAGTTTAAAAGCTGTCTGTACAGCTTCCCAGACCCATTGTTAAATTGGATTCAGCTTTTTTGATGGGTAGGGAAGTTCAGATCTCTTTCAGGGTTTTTACCCTGAGTTTAAAAAAAAAAGCTTATGAGGTTGGACTCCCTCAAGGGGCTGTTTTAAACAGTTTATTGTCATGCGATAAGCATAGACAATATTCTAGGTGCAATGCTTTTTCTGTATGCTAATGACACTGTTGTTGCAGTTGTGGGGTGAGACCCTTTATGCTTGCAGGCAGCCTACAAAAACACAGTAGATATTTGGGCAAGTAAAAATAATATGGTTTTCTCAAGCCAGAAGTTAGTTTGTGTGTTTTTCCATAAAATACTTAACCTGACTAACTTCAAACCTCTCGTGAAACGGATTGGAAATGTGATTGTAGTTGTAGAACATGCAAGGTTCCTAGGGGTTGCGTTTGACCAAAACTTACATGGAAACACTATCTGAAGGGGACGTACATAGAGGTTCTGGGCACCCCTCGTGAAATTCAGAATATTTGAAGCTACAGTAATGACAGTGTTCAACTACGGTTCTAAATGTGTTTGCTTCCGAAGACTGAAGATGATTTGTTAAATTTTTTTTTTAAAGAGAAAATGTCTACAGATAGTTTTGGATACCCGTTTGATTAGCCGTACTTCAAAGTGCGAGCTATACAAAAAAAAAAAAAATCTAGGACTATAATGAAAGAAAGTTCGAGATGGCTAGAACACATTTTGCGGATGAAGGACGACGAATTTTCAAAGATCACCCTTTTCGGCCATCTATCTAGGGTCAGACCAAAACAAGTTGTCCCCAAATAGGGTGGCAAGAGGCCATAGGAAAGGATTTAAAAGAAATTCAAACTCCTTGGGAGTATGTAAAGAGAGAAGCTTTGAATTGACTGGGATGGAGGATGAGAGTGTGCAGCTGTATTGGCCTCAGGCGGCTTGGTGCTGCAGTGAGCTGTTAGTAATAGTACAAAAAGTGGTACAACAAAAATGTTTTTTTCTTTTATAATGAATGAATTTGAAGACGTTTCGGCCTAAATTTGATGCCCAATACTTGGTGGTTTGCACGAATGTTGAAAAAAAACAACAAAAACAAAACGAAAAAAAACAACAAACAAACAGATATGGAAAGTGGCCTACAAGTCTCGCTTCAGCAACAGAGAGTGAAAAAAGGCCGCTAGTTAAGGAAAGAGGGGTAAACAATTTGGGATGATAACCTTTTCTTTTCAAGGATAGTCCAGGACACTTTTTCTGCATCTATATTTTTAATGCAAATTTTCAGGTAAAAAAAAATTTAAACGAAAGAACTAGTGATTGGATAGATTGGATTTACTGCCTTGACCATTTCTTTCAACAGAGTAGCAAGTCTTGCATTTTAGCCACGGTAATTTAATTCTGAACGATGCCATTCCCTCGCAACCTAAATTACCTCAGGCAATCTAGTAAGAATCACCAGGGGGAAAACGGGATCATTTGACCGTCATTCTTTTTTCTCCGGATGTGGACGTGCATTATCTGATTTCCCAAATCTGCATTGAAGCAGAAGTGTTCTGTTTTCTTCTTCTTTTTTTTTAAACTCAAATTATTCTTCTCACTCGTGGACTCATTCTCTGTCATTGGGAGATTAAAAAAATAGTAGTGTCAAATTTTTGTCAATTAGAAACGTTCTTTTTCAAAATCAGATGTCATGCTCTAGTGTTGCCTTAGTAAAGATACAAGTGCTTGCTATTTGTTATTTTTTTTTTTGCTCGATCACTTCGTATTGAAGGGGTGATCGTAGAAGCTTGGTAGGCGACTCATTTAAGTGAAAATTGAAAGTTTTAGTACCATTTCAAAGTTCCCGAAGTGATTGAAGAGCTTCCAGCCGGCCCTTTTTTGCCATTTGTTGTCTTTTTTTGCTATATATCCCCCTTAACCCGAAAATATCCAACCTGATTTTGAGATATCCATATTTCTGAGAATAATTGAAAATTCTAATAAAATATGCATCCAGCAACGACATGACTCCTACAGACATGAGGGCGAGAGCCATAAATTGTGAAAATCGCCGATTGTTCACAGATAGGTTTTACACTAGGAACAGGGGATACTTTTGATCTTTGGTGTCAGACCGAAGACAGTTTGGTGACTTGGAACTTTCACGGATCGCCCTCTTTGGCTAGAAGATCACGTGTTTTGTTGGAGTGATGTTAGGGAGCCTGGAAATGGGCTAAAAAAAAAGTATTAAATCCGCTTTGAAACCACACTAGCTAACCATGACCAAAAAAAGAAAAAAAAAACAAAATTAAGCAAAAAAGACAAAACCACACGAGGAAAATTTTCAGCCGGTGAATGAAGTTTTTTGTTCCTGTTGAGTTGCGGCCGTAAGTCTTTGGGTCAAGGAGAGCCTGTTGAAGAAAATGTAGGAAGCACGAGCTCTTCAAAATGGGAGCCACAAAAGGCAAAAGTACTTTTTTCGACCGGCTCGAAATTTATACCCCAAAGTCTCACAGACGCCTGATATTTTCTTCAACTGGCTTGAAAATAATACCTGAAAGTCCTTGGGTAAAGGATACCCAGTTTGTGAAAAGAAAAACTAAAAACAAATATTATTTTGGCTGAAAAGAGAGACCCAAAAAGAACCAATACATGCTTTTTCTGAAAGGCTTGAAACTAAAACTAAATGTTCCGATTGACTTGAAACTTTAAAGAATCGTTGCCTGGGCTTAAAGGACAGTACCATTTATTGTTTTGAGGGGGAAACTATTAGAGTGCCCAAAAAGGGCCAGAACCCCCTGTGGTCCCAGATAAGCTTGAAAACAAAAGCCGAAAGTCCTTGAGCCAAGAGAAGCACTCTTGGACTGGGGCCACAAACAAACGGAAAACAAAAATCAGTTTAGGACCACAGACCCCGCAAAAAAGGGCTCAAAGAAGGCCAGACTTGTTTTTGTTTGATCAGGTAAAACTCGTATCCTGAAATCCGTCAACAATTTGTCAAAAAAAACAAAAAAAAAAACAAATCTCGGCCAAAGGGAACATAATGTAAAAAAAAAATTAAATTGAGGACACTGCCTAAACGCCAGGTTCTGTCTCCGTCCGCAAAGCGTCAAGTTTTATTTTCAATGGATAACTTTAGGCAAAAAAATAAAAAAAAAAATGAGCATCCGAAGGAGGTTGGACATCAACTGTTTTACCTAAACAACTTTATGCAACAAAAACCGTTAAGCCCCAACGGAGAGTAGGGTTCATGAAGTTGGATAGTTGTATGATGATTCCCCTGCGCATAATCCCCTTCCCCCGCAGAGTTAGCCCTCCAGAAAATTTAGCCACCAAAGAGAAAGCAATACATACAGAAAGAACGAATAAAAGAAGGGATTTTTAGAATATTCTAGTTATTTCTCAAAACAAAGATAAAATATATGGTGTAGAATATCATATGGTGTTTTTTCCCTATTAATTCTCTTTTTTTCGTTTTTTTCTTTTGGCGTTTGTATTATCATAGCAGGGTAAGACAAAGGTTAAAAAATAATTTGCTTAATTATTTGAAATAAGGAGTCCTATTCATCTTAAATTTGTTTGGCTCTAACTTGGTGCTTGACCCTGAGTTACTTAAATTAAATTAAAAAAAATCAAAAAAATCACACTCTTAATGGTAGTTCAAACAAAAAAACCATTTTGATGTACAGCGAGCAGACGAGTTCTTGGTGGCAAGAGATAAACTGGTATCAAATACTATAGACGCCGGGGCCAGGCCAAGTTCACGAGAAGTAACTACTCGCATTTCTTAGTTCCAGCCGGTGCCTAGTTAGTGGCGTTACTCGGAAGAAAAACACGCTTAGTTATTACTCAATGCCAAAAACCAGCTAAGTCCTGGCTAATTGTACCAACGAGCCAAATCTTTACTCAGTGAAAAAGGAGTTAAGTCCTGAATCCCTGTAAAAAGCTAAATTTGTAAATAGTACTTGGTTTTATCTGTTTATTCGTTTTCGAATAAATTTACCACCAATTTTGCTTTGTAGCGAAAAAAAAAGGTAAAGGTCCAGCCTCTTAGATTTGGACGGAAAGTGAGTACATCAAGTTGGATTGATAACTACACCATTTTACTTTGGAAAACTACGTATGCTTCTTACTCAGAGCCTGGTTCTTGAGGCGGAGCATATAATGTCTTAGCTAATGTGAAGCTTCATAGCCTATGTCAGCGAGAATTATCTAACTTTCAAGCTTCCGTTTCTTGAAACCATGTTTCCACTTTCAAGTGAAAAGCTCCATTTTAGCAGACAAGCAGACTATTAATATATTCAAACCAGAGTTGACCACATCGTCGCCTGAAAGCGGTTTTGCCGAATGTAACAATTTTTGGCGAAACTGAGTTGCGAACGCCATCTTGTGTAAAAAAAATTCTCTTTCGAATGGTCTAATTGACATTGCCGTAAGACATCTCTAACTGCCTGTATTTTGCAGTTCTCCTTTGCCGAATCGCATATTTTTCGATTTCTTTACAGCGGTTTTGCCGAATCGCATACGGGATTATAGCATGGTCCGTTTTGCCGAAAGTTGCTGATTTGGTGAACGCGACCTTGGAGAAGAAGAAGACGATCTTTTTTATCTTGGCGAAAAAGATATAATTATGAGGCCCAAGAGACTGAAAATGTCGATTTCCCCAAATGTGTTTTGAAAATGTGTTTCTCCTATCTTTCAGCTTTGATTTGAGGCCAAAATCACCTCTCTATTTTGCCTCTAAGCATTTTAATTTTTTTTTAGAAAACAGTATTTTACAGAAGGAAATGCCTGTGTTTAACTATTGACTTTAGGGTTCTGTCCATCTAGTAGCCAAATTGGAACTATGTGCTTCAATGAAATTCTATGAAACTGGGTGGTTTTGAGCTGGTTTTGGGTGCATGGGAAACCCCAGCAAGTGAGTTAGATGGGAAAATGTGAATATGATCATCAAGGTTATAGTCCAGTAGACTTTTCCACCTTAGTATCAGTAAATTTTTGTAGGCAAGTTCAGCTGGTTTTTTTACATCTAAATTTACATTGAAAATTAAGAAATAATATTAAATGGCTAGGACATCTTACTGATGGACTTATAAAACACACAATTTTGTCCTGAATGCAATGGTATTTTTAAAATATTTTTTAGAGATGTTTTAGACATGTAAAACTGAAAAGGAAAATTCACAGTAATTCATGCTTCTATTACAAAAAAATCGCCAATTTGTGCCACTAGGTGTTTATGTGGGTACCCTATCATTGAGACTGACACCCTGGCATAGTTAATGAAAGTAATTTAGTTACACTAGGCTATCAAAGCTGGAGAAAACCCATATGATGGCCAGAATGGAGAACATAAAGCTTTCTTTTTTAGCCCCGAAGATTTGTCTTCAGATTCTGATGAAGATTCTGACCCGACGTATTTCCCGCAAGTAGAAAGTGGCGATAATACTGAAAATCCAGAATGTACACCCAGTAAGGGATCTTCATCAGAAGACGAAAGTATTGCAGTCTGCGAAGATGCTGGCCAGTCCAGCTCTCTTACTACTTGGACAAGTAATAGAACAGAAAGTGAACCAGAGGCTACCAGAGAAATCAGTGAAACAGCTTCTGCTAGCATGTCTCCAACCACAGAAGGAAATGATGGCACAGAAACGAGAAATGATACATCCAAAAAGGTCAGAAAGAGGTTAAATAACAAGGAAAAGTGGGTGAAAAATCAGATTAAGAATGCAGTAAACTCTGGAAATGTTTATCTGAACCCTGTTACCAAAAAAGTACATGGAAAGGAGAAGGAAGTGAAACCCTTTAATTGCCCTCATTCGTGTCCTTTCAGATGTTTTGAACATTTCTCGAGACTGATCGCCAGATTGTGTTTAAAAACTTTTGGGCATTGTCAAAAGATTCCAAAAGGATGTACTAATTGAAAACAACGAAACCTTTACCTAAAAAAAGGAACAAAAAAAGAGAGACTCGCCGGAAGCATACATTCCACTAATTCCTGTCAGTTCATAAGAAAACTGTGGAGGTCTGCAAAGGATTTTATTTTGCTACCCTAGACATCGATGATAAGCGTATATATTATGCCCATAAGTTATCAAGTGGTAGAGTACCTCATGTTAGTGTACCACATAATCCTGTGAATAAAAGTAAAGAAGAGGATCTCGCGTACATAAGAAAGCACATTGAAAGCTTCCAAACCATTGAATCTCATTACTGTCGTGCCAAACCAACAGAAAGTTCCTCGACCCTTCACTCACTATAACCAAAATGCATTCATTGTATGAAAGTAAATGTGCGGAAGATGATAAGTTGCCTCTCAAGGAACACATGTACAGAAAAGTTTTCAATTATGAATTTAATCTTGCATTTCATGTTCCTAAAACTGACAGATTTGATGTTTGTGAAGAAAAAAAGGTGGCCGAAAAAAATGGTACTGAATTATCCGAGGAGGTCAAAACCTCTCATGCAAAACATGTGAAAGGAAAACTAGAAAGCAAAGAAGAAAGAAATAAGGACAGGGCTTCGGATGCCCCCGTATTGTGTTTTGATATGGATAACGTTTTTTCTTTGCCAAAAGGGGATGTTTCGTCCTTTTTACAAAAGGAAGATCACTTGCTTCAACTTAACTGCTATTCTTACCTTTCGCAGACATACAGGAGAGCTAATCAAGAGAGCTTATTGTTGTTTGTGGTCAGAATGTCTTGCTGGTAGAAGTGGAAATGATATTGCCAGTGGTCTTTGTGCTATCCTTGATAAGGTTCTTACTACCTATCCTGACATCAGAAAGTTGGTTACCAGAACAGATTCATGTGTGCCTCAAAATCGTAATCAAATAATGAGCTACATGATACAAGACACCCTGAAGAAGCATTCACACGTTCAGAGTATAACGATGAAGTATTCTGAGCCCTGGCCACTCCACGATTCAGGAGGTCGATGCTGTTCACAGCGTCATTGAGAGGTCTTTGAAGCACAAGGAAGTCTTTTCGCTACTAGACTTGACAAAAAAGCTTTTGATTGTTCGGTCCCGTGACCCGTTTGTCATTATTCAAATGACCAAGCAGAAGTTTTTCGATTACGCCCAAACGTCCAAATGCTATAAATATAGCTTAGTTCCATTTTCAAAGGTGAAGTTACTGCAGTTTAAGCGAGGACTATGCAAAAGGGTGTTCCACAAAACTTCGTTTGCGGATACTACTCCTTCTGTAGCGCTGATTGCACCAGAGGCTAGCCCAAGGAGGCCATTGCCCAATGTGTCAGCAGTGAGTGTTGTGGAAATGTTGCTGCCTCCTGTACCTTCTAGTACAGTAGTTGAGTTGCCAACAGCAAAAATAAAAGACGTAGAATCGCTTTACCGTTTCATGCCAGCAGTAGATGTGGCATACGTGAAAAGTCTTATTAGAAGTTGTAAGAGAGCTGAGGTACGTAGTACTTTAGCTGAAATCACAGCGTGTCCCAAAGCAGCCTCTGCCGTTAATGCTCCGAAGGTTAAAACCAGAAATTCCAAGAGGCTTGTTGCTAAGTGAGACCTCCCACTGATCTTTTGTTGCATTTTATTGTATAACTTCCAGTTAATAGTCGAAATTAAAACTTGTCTATCAGATGATCTACGTTTTGCCGAAAGTCGCATTTCTAATTCATGCTGAGCCAATTCCGTTTTGCCATATCTTACCTATGTTCCGGAATTTTCAGGCGGTTTTGCCGAAACTGATATTCATTCCGTTCTATCTCAGGAAAGGCTCACCTTAGGCCAATAAAAATGAGCAAAACGATATAAGCTATTTTTCTTCTTAATTCTGAAGCAAAAATAAACGCTCTAGCTGTAGCCAATTCCGAGATACAAATGTCAAAATTTTCAAACTCGTTTTTCTCCGGTTTTTGGAAAAACAGATTCGGCAAAACCGCTTTCAGGCGACGACATATTGACCAGAGTTTTATAGATAGAACATGCATAGCTCAAATTCCCAGGGCTAAACTTTCTGGGACTTTTTCCTTCTTCATTTTTGAATACTAGCATCAGCTTGAATGGATATCGAACATGCATTTCACAAAACCACTTCTTTCGCATATACTACCATTTCCAGCCACAGAGAAATTTTTAGCATTCAGTCATAATAACAGAAAAAATAAATAACTGAATAAATCAACTGCGGATACTTAGGGTGGCATTATACAAGCTGCAAGTATAAAAAAAAGAAGATTGTAACAAATAAAAAACTAATCTTATGTATTCAAACTTAAGAAATACCATGGCCACAGTTAAAGCAAGAAAAAACTTAAAAGTTCCTATACTGAGTACAAATCAATGCGGTTTGTTTCTTTTGAATGCCTCTTAAGATATTTTTTTTCAACAATTTTTCAACCCTGTGTGGAATTTCTTGAAATGTACAGTAGGAAATACGCACCAAGGTTGGAGTGCCTCTGTAAACACTATCATTATTTTGCTGCAGATATGAGAATTGATTACTTTTCTCTTTCTTCACAAGTTGTATTCCTAGTCCTAATTTCATTGAATTTTCCAGCGTTCCAATTACCAAGAAATACTCTGCTTCTAAATGCACACTAAATGTGTTGTAAGGAAAATGTTTATTAAATGAATTGTAAGGAAAAAGCATCGAACTTTAAGTGCAACTTCTGCAAGTCACAAAGGGGATTGAAAAAAGAGCCATTAAAATTATTTTATAATTTTAAGAACGCGTAATAAGACAACGGACTCAACTCAAATTTACAAGTTACACGAAAACTGGAGATTATTGGCAGAAATAAATAAAAATTAGGAAAATTTTAACGGAAGTGTAACACAAAGAACGTCATAGCAAACTTATAAACCAACAAATAAATTTCAGCAGACGGAGTTCAAACCTCCCAACCATATGCGGTAAAGCATGACTCAAAACCGTTCAAAGAGTAGGGCATTTTAAGCACTTTTGCCACGTTGTTGCCACTCGCCTGGTATAAAGAAGTAGTTACTCGGAATTGGACACAAGAAGTCACCAAAGATCCACGAAACATAGCAATTTAATAAGGACATTATAGTTCCTATTACGAATGTGAGAATCTCATATTTTGATAGTTTTACAGAATAGTGAAAATAAGACTTTTGTTGCTAAAAAAAAAAAAAAAAAAAAAAAAAAAAATCCGTGAAAATTCCGTTGTGAAATGTGTCACTTTGGACAATGACATAAAAATTTGCTTAGTCTTTGAGCTAGAGGCACTGAAAACCAGTTTGTCTGATTCATGGTCCGTCTCTCTTAGCTCCAAGTAACTGAAAATAAATGAACATGTAAATGTTCATATCTGTAAATGTTCAGATATACGCATATTTTGCTTTGGCTATGGCCGTATAATTGTTTTTCTTCCGAGCTCTCAACGATTCTACAATGGACTCTAGTCGCCATAGTCCACGAGCTATCCGCTCAAAACCCACTGACCCTTCTCTTAATTCTTGACTAAAGAAGTAAAGCGATTAATATTAATAATTTCAAATTCAAGCAGTTCTTTCATGTCTATACAATAAAAAAAAGGATGACAAAAAAAAACAAGTTCTACATTACAGAAATCATGCTTTTAAACAGTGATGATTAGTTTTCAGTATTATTGACATGTTTATTTTAGATTAATTGCAATAATAATGGAATAACCAGTAGATAATAAAGGTGTTTTCCTTGCTTTTAAGCTCAAATCTGCACTGAACAGATCAAATTTAAGAATGAGTAGCATCGTGCAGAAAGAGAATAAAATGCTTATAACAGGGAACCGCTTCACTAGACACAAAACAGCTTTTGAGTCAGTTTAGTCCATTTAAATTACTTATATTCTATTTCTTCTAAGAATGACTGTCTGTTACATATGTCAGGGAGTCTCTACGAGTAATCTTTTTTTCTTTTAGCAATTTTTCAGAAGAACGAACAATGGCATCAGTATTTGCTAACCTACAAATTTTTGTATTTTTGAAAGCAGAATTTCAATAATGGCTAAGGAACCCTTTAAAAAAAGTTTGACACTACTGAAAATCTTTCCGATCTTGAAGTTTTCCAAATAGCTGAATATTAATCACACAGGCGAAAAAAGTGTCAGATATTCCTTGCCAAGGAATAATCAATCACTAAATGAGAAAGCAATGGTTGTAGATTACAGAGAGCATTCATTGATAAATCTGAGACACAGCGTCGAGAAGCCTGGGACGAAACTGCAACGTTTAATAGGGAGCGGTAATAAAGGAATGGTAGTTATTCCATTCTAAAGGAAAAAAAATATTCAAGTCACTTGATTTTTAATATAAATACTTGATATTAAAATATGAGAGCCTTTGTGTTTCTAATTCGATTGAACCGTCATAATACGGCAAATGCAAGTAATTAAAATTTGATACTATTCCCACTTGATCACTTATACGTCCAAAAAAAACTTTTTTGTTTTAAGAAAAAGAGGGGGGGGGGCACATGATATTCTTTCAAAATATCTAAGTTATTGGCCAGCACTTTTATGGGGACTAAAGCTTCAGAACAGTTCAAAACAAGTTTTATTTCATTGAATTTTACTTTGAAGTATTGAAATCAAGACATACAGAATGCAGTTACTTTGTCCCATTTCATTACCTGAGCTGGAGATAACTTGTGATACCCAAATAAGCGTTTGAACTTTCGAATTTTTTTCAGTCACAATATTTTTGTTTTGTTTACTCGTGCATCATAATGTTCGTTCACTTATCCTCGTTAGGGACAATTTCGTCATATAAGACAGATACGCACTAAGGTGAGCAGGGATGGTTCTATGGAACCAGTCCCAAGAAAATACCGATATTTTTACGGTTTTCCCAATGTTTTTACTATACTTCGAATCGTCTGGGGGGAGGGTTGACTGGGCTGGGCTTTTGTCCACCTATGAGTCACCCTCTCAAGAAAGTTCTCTGTGTGGGTAAAAAGACTGAGCAAAACATTTATAATTTTTGTACTATGTGGAATTTCTTTAAATCCATCAGCATGACTGAAATTTCAACAAATTTGCTGATTTTTTTGTTTTTTTTTAGGGGAAAATAGCGGAACAAATAAGAACTGTTTTTTCTTTCAATTGGCTTTAGAATACCGAGAGAAGAATATTTCACTTCAACTCTAGAAGGAACTATTGTTTTTATTGTCATACCTTTTTTCTTCCAGTTTACTAAATCCATGAGCGACAAGCATACAGAAACCCATGGACGGCGTGTACAATATCCTTTCAGCTATTACAAATCCCACTGGAAAAAATAAATTCGATGCAGGAAGAAAAGGAAGAGCTAACCAGGCAAGACTCTGAAAAAGAAAAAGATTTTCACCAACTAATGATAAAAGTCATGGACTATAGATTATAAGAAACTAATTAGACTAGCATGGCGGACTCAGAGAGTAGAATCATGAATATCATCAAGCATCTTTAACTAAAATCCATTACCTAAGTGTAATAAAAATTATTTAATAAGTTCAACCATTTTAACCATATAATCATTTAATCAGTTGTAAATGATTTTCACATAATGGTTTAATCTCTTATCCTTTAACTCGTTATCTTAATATGTTTAACTTTAAAGTCTCTTAGAATCATATTAGGTACCCATTAATGGTTCTGACAATGTAGTTCCTATGCAAAAATTTCAAGCCTGAATCTAAGGTATAATGAAAAATCTAGTTTACACTTCAGTAAGAATAGCTTTGCAAGGCACCCTTAGGGTCGATAGGTGCAAACATAACCTGGATAAGCCTCAAACAGGAAGAATTTCCCTTCCAAATAAAATTTTTGGGGAATTTTCTAACTTTTATAACGAATATATTGCCTTTAAGTAGTCTATGGGTCAATTAATTTACAACTAAAACATGTTTACAGTTAAAACGGTCGTTCAATTTTTTCTCTGATAATGTCTGAGAACATAAAGAACTATTTGGCTTGCATTACTATAATTTTATATTGACATCAAAGATATCTTCATTCTCATGAAATTTTGAGAGTAAAAGTGAACATCACCTTATAGCAATAAAGTTCTCAGAGAAACTACTCAAAACAATATTGAAAATTCTTCACTTAGTTTTTTGTAGAAGAACAGATAACACTGTGAGGAAATCATTGCTGCAAATCTTTCACTATAACATTTTCGTTAATTTGGTGAATCTCCATGCGATAGACTTGCACGAGTTAGATTTAGAGGTAGAATTAAACTAATTCGCTTATAGCTACCTCTTGTGTGTCAATTCCTTCAAGTCAGGCTAGGTAAGCAGACACATGATTGGGGAGATGATACTGATTTGTAAGATACTAAGACCGGTTATGATTTTTGGATTTGGACATGAATACATTAAGATCATCCTTGTTTGGGTTTCATTTTTTCTATAATGAAATTAACTAGACTTTAGTCCAGAAAAGCTCTCTGCCGTAGGAAATTGAACGGCAAATTTTGAGACAAGGAGTAATCGTCAGCAACTTCGGAGAGGATACCGACATCGACATCAAATGTACATTCTTCACAGTTGAACCCAATTAATATTATAAGGTGAAAAATACTTTTCTTTAGTCTTATCTAATGGCCAACTTCCGGTTGAAGCAACTCCCTGACACGTTTTCCGATTGTCACTGTTTCATTTTCAACTATCCGATTCCAAACTCATCTAATACCTGGTGATGCCTTGGCGTTCAGTGGGTTACTACCTTCACATTCTTCACAGTCGAAAACGCTTTTCTTCAGTCTTATCTAATGGCCAACCTCCGGTTGAAAACACTCACTGACACGGTTTCCGATTGTCGCAGTTACATTTTCAACTGTCCGAGTCCAAATCCATCAAATACTTGGTGATGCCCTGGCGTTCAATGGGTCACAAACTTCACATTCTTCACAGTAAGACCTATTTAATATTATAAGGTGGAAAACACTTTTTTTTTCAGTCTTATCCAATGGCCAACCTCCGATTGAAGCCAGTCGCTGACACGTTTTCCGATTGTCACTGTTACATTTTCAAATGTCCGAGTCAAAGTCCATCAAATACGTGGTTATGCCCTGGCGGTCAATGGGTCACAAACTTCGCATTCTTCACAGTCGAACCCAATTAATATAATAAGGTGGAAAACACTTTTCTTCAGTCTTATCTAATGGCCAACCTCCGGTTGAAGCCACTCACTGACACGTTTTCCGATTGTCACTGTTACATTTTCAACTGTCCGAGTCCAAATTCACCAAATACTTGGTGATACCCTGGCGTTCAATGGATTACAACCTGAGAACTTATTTGAGAACCTTCACAGGGTTTGCTACTAATATTTTGTGCTTGTATTGCTCAGGAGCACGTCCTGGCTGCCATGTACAAAAGCCTTGCTACTTTCATCTTAACGAAGCGCAAAAACTGAGCTCTGCGAATACCAGGGACTAATTACGATTTATTCTGTTGTAGGTGAGTTTTTTGAAGAGTCAAATTTCCACCGGGAAGAAATGCTAACCGCGTCCAAGGAGACGAAAATTTGATTTCCAATGTGGCTCAGAAGTCTAGAACACACATACTTCTTGTTCGGGTATGGGTAAAAAAAAACGAAAAGAAAAGAAAAGCGTATGTGTCGACGATCCTACTTCCGAGGCATTCAATTCTGTAGTACAGAGTTATCGTTCGCAGTCTTTTTTTGTACAGTTGTACATTCGCAGTCTTTTTTCTCTGGTTGAAACTGGGACCTGGCCTTTTTTGTGGTCTACTCTTGAGTGGGTACGGTAATACCTCCCTCCAAGTGAGACCATTAACCTAAACAATGGCATCGTTGTTCGACGAGGCATAAAACAAGGTCTGATGTCCAATCCATTTTATATAATAACGCCGGTCGTACAGAAACGAAGCACATTTCTCCCAACCTTGTTGAGCCTCATATTGATACCATACAGCTTTACCGTCTATATGTCATAGTGTTACTTCCTCATCATTCTCAAGTACATCAAAAGCAACTGATATAGTTTGCTCTGGTCTTGTTGAGATCAATCTTCAAGTCATTTCAACGAAAACCGAGTTTCTCGTTTTCAGAAAAATTTGGACTGGATAAATCGTTGGAATTATTGGCGGATTTGCCGCCGAGCTCCTGTACTCGGCACGCGGCAGGCTCCTATATATGGATTCTCACTGTCGCTTGTCTTCTAAACGCAGACAATTTGAACCTTTTCTTGATGTTATGACGTCCAAATGGACCTTAAATTAGAAGTAGTACCTTTTGTAAAATTACGTTTTTTTAATTGAACTATTAACTTTTGCTTCGGCTTGCCTTTTGTCATTATGAAAGAATATCGCCGAACCTTTGTTTCTTCTAATCGTTCAGATGGTGGGACAAAAACTCATTCTTTTGTCTCGGTTTATCTTTTGTCATTATGAAAGATATATCACCGAACCTTTGTTTATTTTAACTGTTCAGGTGGTGGGACGAAAGATTCTTTTTCTTCCGACGATTTATCTAGTCCGAGTTTTTGATTTTCAAAGGTAAGATAGGCATTGATGACTATCTCTGTTCCTTTTAATTGTTCGGGGAGTGTGACAAAAACTTCTTCTTTTACCTCGGCTTGTCTTTTGTCATCATGAAAGACATATCACCGAACCTTTGTTTCTTTTAATTGTTCAGGTGGTGGGATAAAAATTTCTTTTTCTTCCAACAATTCAATGGCTGATTTACTTCCCGCTCTATTTGGAAATTGCTAAATAAAAGCCAGGCCATGGTAAATACCTCCTGAATCTGCAATCCCGTTATACATATGTATACCTAACCTAACTCGTATTCCTGTGGCAAGTTAAATTCAGAATTTAAAGCATAACTGATACTTTCAATGGTATTACGAAGTTTTTCATCATTTTTAAAATAATAAAGGATGCCATTAAGTTTTTGTTAGTTACCCTGGAGACTAACATCATTAAAGTTTTCTACAATTGCCTTTTCCCCAAACAAAAGAAAGTTAAAATTATTCCCTTTGTGGCAGACAAAGCGAGAAAACCTGTAAATAATGTGTTGTTGGTTTTATTTTACTTCAAAGTAATGGAATAGAATCGTATTAATTCAAAAGAAAAAAAGAAAATTTAAAAAGACCAACTCATAAATGGAAAGAACTGTTTTGAAAATATATTTGCTGTGATTTTACAATGCATGAAAAAAAAAGACACTTCAAAATGAACTAGATCAATCCGTATTTGAGCATTTTAGTTGCCACTTTGGAAAATTCAAGAAGCAAAAATAAGAGAAAAGGCTATGATAAATGATTATCCAATGAATAAGTAACTCAGTAATCAATTTTCAATGAAACAGAGACATTCCTCTTTATTCCAATTGAAATAAGGAGGGGGAGGGAGGGAGAAAACCCATTGCAACAACACGACAAGCATCCATGTAGGTAGACTACAATTCAGATGAAAAGACGTACGTTTACGCCAATCAGAGATGTGATTGATTATCAATCATCAGTAATTAATTACTACTAAAACACGAAAATTTGGCCTTTGTCAAATTCTAAATGGTGATAGTGACGGGCAGGAAATGCCACCCCCCCCTCCTGAAAGGATAAAAAAGAATGTACTCTTTCGCAGTTTTGATTTCCAGTTCTCCATTGACCTACAAACTCCGTTGACCCTCACCCCCCTCCGCCCAGTGCTGAAGCTGTCTATGATTGCATCTCCAGTTATTAAAGTTTCTAAAAGCATACAGTAGAAAAAATAAATAAGGAGATATTTAATACTTGTTTTTGATGATAGTGAATGTATTTGAATGCATTTTAATATCTAGTTAATGAAATTGGCTCCCGACAAACATTTAGTTAAATCAACAAGATGTATTTTGTCGCTGTGGATATCAATTCTTATTTTCAGAAAATTCCCTTGTTAAACTTCAAAGTTAAGTTGGTCGGGAGTTTTTATGCTAAAAAAAAAAAGAAAAGTAAAATAAAATAAAATAAAAGAGGAGTCGGGGGATGTGGCTTCTGAACCGTTGATTGATATATATGTACAGCAAGGGTTACTCTCTTCGTCGCATTATCACTGTTTAATCTGGATTCGATAAGGTTCATTGTAAACTGAGTCAGCAATTCAGAGTTGCCGAAGGCGACTTTACAAGGCATTTTGGGAAATCGAGGGAGTTTAATTGCACATCCCCCCTGCCAATAAATTTTCGTCTCTAGTTATATACTTTCATAATATTTTTGGGAAGAGTTTAAGGATAAATTTAGAAATAGACGAATAAACCGTGATCGTTGCGATTCTTGATATATTATCACAAATGGATACTAAGTTAAAGCAGATCCACAAGGTTGCCACTAGTGTTTCCGCGATCGAATCCAAAATAGCGGCCCTTAAAGCCGAAACACAGAGCCGTTATGACACAGAAAGATTTCAAAATCGACCAACTTTGAAAACAACTATCTGAAAAAGAAGGAAAAGTTCAGGTCAACTTGAAAAACATAATAAACAGCAAAACCTGACCATTCATAACTTAAAACCAGCTAACCGATCCCTGAGAAGTCTCATAGAAAAGACTATGACGACATTAAGCCGGCATCTACCTTCACTTAGTCAGACCAGGCGCAATTTTAAAGATGTTTTTCGCCTCAGAACAAGTAAACTAGGTACGGTGCGCCCTATCTTGGTGAAATCGAACAATCGGGGACTTCGTGGTACAATCCTGCACAGACGGCTTTAAAAAAGTTCGATTTATTTGTAGCCCCGACTATACATGTTTAGAGCGTAAATCATGCCAAGAATTCAAACCGAAGCTGAATAAGGCTTTGTTGCGTGGACAAGCAAGCAAATTAAGAGGCACATGTCTTCTGATTGAAGGTCAAACATTTTATTATGACCTAGATACAGAGAGGGTAGAATTAAGGGCTGCTAAACCTAGCACTGTACCTGGTTCACAGACCCACAAAGTTAATCCTCAAGCACCAGGAATTCAAAATTCCCAAAGCACGAACGGAGCTAGCATTAGCAGAAACGATGCTTACCCTGATCAAGCGTAAAAATTGTTACCCGCAGGAAATCAAAGAGAAGATTAGAAACAATCATCAGTCCCGAAGATGCTGAAAAACGGAATTCGCAGCGCTCGTAAGAACAGCATTACTGAGAGCTACGGTGAAACTACACAAGCTGACCAATTGAGTGGTTTGAATCCATCTTCAATAGGTAGGCGGAGACTTCCTTGAAAATATGAATGACAAGGAATAGGACCCTTGTGGCCATATTATCTTTTCAGTCAACCGCTTACTTACAATTGAATGCAGGAATATTCAAGGTTTTAAAGTGAAAAAAAAAAAACATTAATGGAGACACTGGGATTCATATGACGAATATGGCTCGGGAGATAGGTATGCTCAACCTCTTTGTGGGGAGTATGGGGATGATTTGAAATATTTTATGAATAATTGCCAAGGTTTGCAGAACTTAAGGAATAGTTTCTTCGAGATGTACATGCTCCCAGGCATTTTGCAGACTTCTTCTAGGGACCTAACAATTGCGGTAGAAAGTATCATAGAGAAGGTTTTAAAGGCACGGAAGATGCATTTTCAATGTATTAAGTGTTATATATCGATTTGTTCAATTTTGTATTTATTTATTCATTTGTTCATCTCTTTCGTATATATGACCACTGGCTTTTAAATATATGCATACAATCAAATGCAAGGCTTGATCCAAACTATCCTAAATTATAAAAACTATGATTTTTTCGCAAAAGACAAAAAATGACACTAAAACTCAATGCGAAGAGAGACAACCCCGTTTATAAGGGGGTTTACCTTTCACTAGTTTCCCTAACGAAAACTGTCACTGCTTTCAGGGCTAGAGGATAACCTTGAGGAGAGAAGCCCCTCGAAGATATTATTTGAAATCAGTCTATTTGATAATACATAATGCATATACGATTTTCAAAATTCTTTTTGTTTACTATTGGCATATATCGATTGAATTTAAACGTAATAAAATTCTACATATTTGAAATCACCAGAGAAGTAGGTTATCATAATGCATATACAGTTTTCAAAATTCTTTTTGTTTACTATTTTTGAATAATATTGGCATGTATCGCTCCTTATTTAAACTTCGTTACCACAAACTGTTTGATTTACCAAGTACTAAACACGGTTCTGGGCCTACAGCGTCTATACGTAATACACAATAAAACAACGAAGTACGAAGAAAATAAATCAAGGAAAAAAAAAACCAAACGAGGGGGATAACCCTTTTGTTTCTTAATCATTTCTTTTGTTCTTCGTTGCATTACCGTACAGCCAAACATCGGGCTTTAAATGCGGTATTTGTATTTTTGTTTGTTTGCAAAAAAGTGGAAAGGTCTTAGGGAACTTAAATTGCGTGTGCTTAATTTTCTCCATATTCCTAGTTTTAGAAATATATAACATGCCTGACATTCTTTTAACTTTTGATTTGGTACAAAATTCCTTGACGTAGTTTAAAAAATGCCTGTCAATTTATTTTAGAAACAATAAATCCTTTCGGGTTATTTGAAAATTTTGCTTTCAAATATCGCAAAAGATATCTTTTCTTCAAAAGTTTAAATATCTATTTACGGAACAAAACTAGAGTAAGCCATTCTGGTTTACCGGATGCCACAATATGAACTATTTTTGATGAATAAGACGAGCCTCTTTCCCATAGCTTCTGGCCTATGCCCCTATAGCTTCGGCCTTCCAAGGTTTCATCCCTTTTGGTAGTTGGTGCAGGCAGAATTCCCATTTAGCTGCCAAACTCTTCTAAACTTGCCCCACCGCAACACTGTGCGTAATTATTGAACTTTAGCTGTAAATATTTTTGAAATTTGGCAACCATATCAAAATTTGGAAATATAAATGACCAATATTACCCAGATCTGGGATAAATTTCCATTTTTAGTATTCAGTCGACATTGGAAATTTAACATAAAGGTCTGCCATCAGTGCAATTCCAGCTTCCAATTTCTAACAATGCCGGTCACAGCCAAAATTGTTTTTGTTACAAATTTTGGGCTCACTTATTCTAGCTAAATCTGCCGTACATGGTTCTCATTTCAAATCCTTTGTTTCTAAAACACTCCATGAAACATAATTCATTTATCTTAAAAGACTTACCATTATGATTACTGGTTCCATAGAACTAAATCCCTTAAGCACAAGAAGGAAGAGAACAGCATAAAATGCGATTGTGCATAAATTCCTAACATCACTGAAGCTATCAATAAGGGGAATCGTCCCCATAGTCCAATCACAGCAAAGTGGTCCGGGAAATGCAAGGAGCCAAGCATTTCGAGAAACCAAGTAATTATAGGTGAATTGCCGAACCGGTGTTTCTGCAACTGATGAAGGGTTGTCAAATCTGAAAGATATTTGTAAATTATAGGGAATAAGCAATCATCATTATAAGACAAAATTACGAAAACAGCCATGGGGATAAAAAAAAATCATATATTGAGCCAAAGCTTTTTTCCTATTAGTGGATGCATTGTTGTCGGTCATTAAGACTAATTTTAAAGTTAAAGAGTATTATCTATTCGCACAACTCTGTTATAAAAAAGAAGAAAAGAAAACACAAATAGGAAACACGGTCCCATAAAACCCCTTCCTATTGACCTAACATTTTAAATTGGTTCCAATAGGTATAATAAGGTTAATTGATGGTTTTCGCATGCACACTTCTAAGAGAAGAACCGCGAACTTCTCAGGACAAAAAAAAATAATCATACTGTTTTTAGTACTTGCTGGTCATGAAAACACGAATATACCCAAAATAATTAAGCAAATAATTGTAAGAATTTCAAAGAAATGTAAAGAACCCCTAATAAATATTAAAACACCCTATGAAGTTACAGTTTTATATGGGCTATTTAGAACCCTTCCCCCTGAGTCTAATGGAGTCATTTCGTCCCCAAAACCCATTCTTTAGATATCCTGACTGTCAAGACTAAAACGCAGATCTTGAAATATTTATCTGATACAATGAAGAAAATACTGAAGCCTGGGGCTCCAAGAAATGTCGCGGGGGCATCACTTTGCCCTCCATCAAATCTTACTAAGGCCCTAAACGTTTTAGTTTGAGATCAAATGAGCCCCTAAAATTTCGATGGCAATCCATCCTATATGACGAGAATTGGAAAAAAAGGATAATGCATGGAGGAAACTGTTCCAACTGACGCAAACAAACGTCTTAAAGGCATATTTATAAAAATAAATATAACCCAAGCTGTATCAATGAAGATTCCGAATTATGAATATTGGCCACAATATCTCCTGTTCAAAAAAAGAACTGTCTTGATCGATTTTTTTCACCTTCAGAAACGTGTAAGAAACTTTGATTATTACATGACTCGCGTATTAGACTTGCATACACTATAAGTTACACTCTACCCCTAGTATATTGAATCTTATTTCTCTTTTATGAAAACCAACATAGTTGTTATTACCTCTTAACAAAATTTAATAAAAGATAAATAAGCTTTTTACAGCGCTACTTATCATATTTACTTTCTATTTTTTGACAGGAAATCTAATCAACATGGCAGGTGATTAAAACAAACCAGGATGTTTACTATAACCGATTTCACCCCCTCTGCAAAATTTGTCCTTCTCTTGCTTTTTCTTCCTAAATTGTTTCCACTTCACTTATAATTTCATTTATTTGTGAAACTTCTGTCTCTTCCCGAGCAAACAAGCCTAATCTGATCCACATATTCCTGAGAGGAACTGAAAAAAGAAAAAAGTGATAACTTTTCCTGTTTTCCTTTATTTCAGCAGCACTTAGAAGGAAGATTTTGGATATGGTGATGCGAACTAATCAAAAACAACTTATCAGAGTCTCGTATCCATAAGAACAACCTGATGGCCATATAATTCGTAACCAGGAAAATACTTTGATTTGTCCTTTGATATATAACATTAAAACTTCAGTAATAATAAACGAAATGAAATAGTTCAAAAGGAAAGATGAGCAGAGGTTTCTAGGGAGAGCTAATAAATTTAAGAGAAGTAAAACAGAGTTACTTCCTGGGCAGAGTTCATAGCAATCAATAGAGTCATGGTTCCTCTATAAAAACAACAGACAATGACCGAAATGTAATAATAGCTATGGGAGATATATACTCTTCTTAAAGCAACAACAAAGTCAAATACACGGAAACAAATTTTAGGGGAAGTGTGGAGAGAACAACGACACTAGCTGGATTATAAGGGTTTTTTAATACCTGAAAGCTCCTCAGGAGGAGGTTGATTTATGTACTGATAGAAAACAATGAATATTGCATGAGACCTATTGCTTGGAGACTGGGCCGAGCCATGGGTAGCAATGCCGTTTTAAATCTTCTGAAGTGGTGTCATAAGCGCTTTTGAAACACTAGCATACGAAACACATTTTATTCGGTGAGAGATTACGCATGGGTTGATGCAGGGGCTGGGCTCATTGAGCTGGGTAGAAGATACTTTTGCAGAAAAGAGTGATTCCCGCCCCTGGCTAAAATGGTTCACGCTCGATTGATCGGACTTTTCAAGAGGAATATCTGAAGAGCAGAACTCCAAGATAATGAAGTCCGACAACTCTTTCTATATCTTCATTCTTGAAGATGAAGCTGGGGCAAATGTCTGGCAATTACGACCTGTAGACCAGCAGTTCCTTCGTTTTCAATGTACTGAATTTGACTCTTGATATTTCACACTACCTTTCTATTTTCGAAAGATCTGCTCTACCGAAAAAAGGAGATATGAATGGGTCTTACTATTTTTGATGGGTGATATTGTCGTGGTTAACGACCAAAAAAAAACAAGTTTTTTAACTGAAAGTAAGGAGCGACACTAAAACTTGAAACGAACAAAAATTATTCCGCATATGAAAGGGGCTGTCCCCTCCTCAACGCCCTGCTCTATACGCTAAAGTTTTACTCTTTCTCACAACTCTATTTTTAAAGCGAAAAAAAACTTTAGTGTAAAGTGGGGCATAGAGGAGGGGACAGCCCCTTTCATATACGGAATATTATTTGACCGTTTTATGTTTTAATGTCGCTCCTGACTGTCAGTTAAAAAACTAGTTTTTTTTATTTAATTGCTAATTAAGAGTCAAAATGGACATAAATCAAGTCACCAAGTACTACTAAAAACAAATCCATAAAGCGAACAAAAATTGTCAAGCCGCACTGAAAGGCGTCCTCTCCCCGCAGAAAGCCCTATTTAAGATGACTATTCCTTCTCACCTCTTAATCATTTTATACAGAAAAGACAATAATAATTCAAACAAAATACAAAGAAAATCCTACAAAAGACAAAATACAGATAATTATATATTATATAGAAAAGACAAAACCATAAGTGGAAGTTACAATGATGACTACCTTAGACCTTAGCTCCGGTTGTGAGGCCAGACATCCAGAACATCAAGGAAGAGCCTCCAGTTCCTCAAGTTTGCTGCATCTACAACGTCCTTGCACTCAGGTTGAATATAGGTATTAAGGCTGCGCAAGTCTGCCTGAATGTTGCACCATGTTGCCATGTTCCGGGTCCTTCCCTTGTGACGGGTACCCGGCGGGTATCAGTGAAAGACAGCATTAGGAAGGTTTTAGTCGCTCAATAAAGTAAAAAAACATGTCCTAAAGACCTTCATCTTTGCATTCTGATGATACTAGTCACAAGCGATTGTCACGTTACATTTCGTATTGATCGACCAGTCATTTTCTGAATCCACTGAGTAATATTTAGTACTATCCTAAGGGAAATATTTTCCGAAGCTTATATTCCTTTATGTTGCTGCTGATTTAAGTACCAAGTCTTTGAAGCGTAGGCCTATAGCAAAATGGGCAACAACGGCCTCAAGTAAAAGAAAAAGTTGCGGGATGTTTATATATCGCAGAACCTATTGAAGGTTCCATTTACCTGCTTCTTGTATCATTGAAAAAGTGTTCTCAATTACGTTCCCTAGGAATTTGAACTGAGTTACTTGCTCTATGTGCCGGTCCCCACACTTGGTATTCAAGGGAGAGACAGTGGTTGCCATGCATTCTGTTTTTTCAGCGTTTATTTTTAGACCCACTTAACCAAATCTTTTTCTCGGTAGATTAACTATTCCTAGAAATTGTTTCTTATAGGACTATAGCATCACAATGTCACCAGTAAAGTCTAGGTTACTCAGGCAGATTAATTGGTTTAACTGCATACCTCCTGGTTCACTGCATACCTCCTGGTTCACTGCATCTGCATTTGAATGCAGTCTATGAGTATCACGAAGAGAAATGGTGCAAGAACACAACCTTACTTCATTCCTGGTAGGATGTGTAAGAGTCTAGTCTGAACGTCAGGTGTCTTTACACAGCATTATCTGAATTAATGCTTGAAAAAGACAGAAATCTTTGTCCGTCATTGTCGACTTTTTTGGGTTAAAATGCAAAGTATAAACACCAGATTTGCGCAGCAGCGGTTTGGTCGGATGCCATTTTACTTGGTGCCAGAGACACTTATATTTGCTAAGTTATTCTTTGGAGTATAATATGCAAGGGCAGTTTTCAAGTGTTGGAGAGAAAGAAGATACAACACCACTTCACTGCGACTGAAGTTTTCCATTTCTTAAATATCCTCACAATGATTCCGTGTTCCCACTAAGTGGGCACTTAAATAGTTAGACATATCACTATGAAGAGGAATTTCTAAAACTTCAATCAGGATAAAATCAACGCCTGAACAATCTCCACTGAAATGAAATTGTCTCATGGAGACTTCCCATTTTTTACTTTCTTGGCTGCTTGAATAATTACAATAAGGTCATGAAGGTCAGCATTAATGGTCAGAGAGAATACAGGTGTCACGGGGATGTTGGAAGGTTCTTGTGGGGCCGGTCTATTCAATATATTTTGGAAATTGAAAGCACAAACATTTTAAATTTACACTTTTCTTTGTTTTCTTTAAATCCTGTTTCAGCATTTATTGACACCGAAAGAACACAAAATTATTGTTATTATATAAAAAAAGAAAACGGTGTTTTATTCAATTGCTCACTCGCAAACAAAACGCACAAACGACAGCCATTTTCTTCTTCAAGCATACATTTCAATCGAATCTTAAACAAACAACTCCATCCACTCAGCATCCACACGCTCTTCCACATTTCATTCTTCCTTACAAACGCTATCATTTTAAACAATAAAACCTAAACCTTCCTAAACCCATATTTTCTCTCTTTCCTCCGTTTTTAAACATACTCACACGATTTTATCACCGGAAGCTCAACAGGATACTCTCTCATTTCACCTCTTTGAATCACTGTTTACTCACTGTTGCCTCTTGAATCACTGTAATCACTAAATCCTCTTGTAACCACAGTTACCTCTAGAATCATATGTTTACTTCAATTTAATCAGCCTTATATCATCTTCCTCAGAATTCAAAATCCCTCAGAAGCATTTATTTACAATTTAATTAATATATTCAGAAGAAACAAGTCGTGCTTCAGACCAATTCATTACTACTCCAACACAGAACTTCATATGGAGTAAAACGACCAACTAGGTTTTGAAGTGGCAATATCTCAACAATATACATAAACAAGAATTCCTTCACAGCTTGAAGAAACATAAAGTACGCATTTGCTCAAAAGAAAACAGAAAATTCAAAAAGGGACCTTTCTTTTCACATGAAAATCCACTTCTTCTTTCTTTTACTCTACATGTCCATCCACTAAATTTTTCCTTTCAGTACTTTCCACATTATAGCTCAATATCCCTAGGATTTTCATCCCCCAGATGTACCGAATGCAACTAATGAGCTTTTATTTTGCGAGTTCATTTTCCTCGGTATTTATCACCAATGGGGCGCATCCTTTTATCAAGTTAATTCTAAAAACTTTTTCCAAAAAACAAGTTTTTCAGATGAAACTAAAGAGCTCCATTGAGCCAAAAATGAGAGGAATTAAAGTCAAATAATCTTCCAAGCGTAAAACTACCACTAATCACTATCAATAAACAAATGAAACTCAAAACAGACAGAAATTACAATAAACAGCCGAGTCAAACTCGAAACAAGCCAAAATTAACATTAGTATGGCTGAGAACCCTATGCCTTCTCAATACCAGGACATAATTTTTGTTTTACTGAAAGACAAAAAAAAAAAAAAAAAAAAAAAAAAAAAAAAAAAACCGATTGACTGTGGATTGTCAGTTTAACTGACATATACTGATATGTATTCCTTAAAGTTTGGATAATTTTTTATTTATGAAAGCAACAAGAGCTAAGACTTCATATGGCATGAGCTCTAGCAAATTTCTAAGAATCAATAGAGTGATTTAAAAGGAAAATCAAAGGCTTTATGACGGTCGAGATTTAAAATAAGAGCTCTGAGACACGGGGTCCTTCTAAATATCAACATTCATTTAGATCCGATCACCCACCCGTAAGTTAAAAATACCTCATTTTTTTCTAATTTTGCCTCTCCCATCAGCCCCTCAGATGGTCGAATCGGGGAAAACAATTTTATCAAGTCAATTTGTGCAGGTCCCTGACACGCCCACCAATTGACAACGTCCTAGCACGTCCAGAAGCACTGAACTCACCAAAGCACTGGACCCACCTAACTCCCCCAAAGAGAGCAAATCCAGTCCGGTTACGTTAATCACGTATCTAAGACATTTACTGATTCTACCCGCCAAGTTCCATCCCGATCTCTACACTCTAAGCTCTCCAGGCATCAAAGCTCTCTAAACTTCCAACATTTCCGGTTTCCCCCTCCAATTCCCCCAACGTCACCAGATCTGGTCGGTATTTCAAATAACAGTTCTCAGACATGAGTTCCTTTTAAATATCAAATTTCAATAAGATCCGGTCACCCGTTCTAAAGTTAAAAATACCTCAATTTTACTAATGTCTTCGAATTAAACCCCCCCCCCCCCCAACTCCCCCAAAGAGAGTGGATTCAGTCCGGTTATGTCAATCGCGTATCTAGGACATGTGCTTATTCTTCCCACCAAGTTTCATCCGTATCTCTCCACTCTAAGCGTTTTCTAAGATTTCCGTTTCCCCCTTCAACTCCCCCAGTATCACCAGATACGGTCGGGACTCAAAATAAGAGCTCTGAGACACGGGGTATTTCTAAATATCAAATTTCATTAAGACCCGATCACCCATTCGCAAGTTGAAAATACCTCTAATTTTTTTCAATTTTTACTCTCCCTCCAGGCCCCAGATGACCGAATCGGGTAAACGACTGGTATCAAGTCAATTTCTGCAGGTCCCTGACATGCCAACCAATTTTCATCGTCCTAGCACGACAAGAAGCACCGAACTAGCCAAAGCACTGGAAATCCCCTCAACTGCCCCAAAGAGAGCAAATCCGTTCCAATTATGTCAATCACGTATCTAGAACTTGTGCTTATTCTTTCCATCAAGTTTCATCCCGATCTCTTCACTCTAAGCGTTTTCCAAGATTTCTGTTTCCCCCCTCCAACCTCCTATGAAAATGGAGCATCAGAGACATATGATCTTTCTATACATCAAGTTTCATTAAGATCCGATCATCCATTCGTAAGATAAAGATACCTCAAATTGTCACGTTTTCCAAGATTTCCGGTTTCCACCTCCAACTCCCCCCAACGTCGCCAAATCTGGTCGGGATTTAAAATGAGAGCTCTAAACCACAAGATCCTTCTAAATATCAAATCTTCCAAAATCTGATCACCCGTGCGTAAGTTACAAATACCTCATTTTTTCTAATTTTTCCGAATCACTCCACACCCCCCACCAACTCCCCCAAAGAGAGCAGATACGGTCCAGTAATTTCAGTCACGTATCTTGGACTTGTGTTAATTTTTCCCACCATGTTTCATCCTGATCCCTCCGCTTTAAGCGCTTTCCAAGATTTCTACCCCCCCCCCCCCCCAAACTCCCCCCAATGACGCTGGATCGAGTCAGGATTTAAAATGAGAGATCTGAGTTACGAGGTTCTTCTAAATGTGATATTTCATTAAGATCCAATCACTCCTTCGTACGTTAAAAATACCTCATTTTTTCCAATTTTTCAGAATTAACACTCCCCCACCAACTCCCCCAATGAGATCGGATCCGTTCTGGTTATGTCAATCACCTATCTAAGACTTATGCTCATTTTTTCCACGAGGTTTCATCCCGATCCTTTTACTCTAAGCGTTTTTCGAGATTTTAGGTTTCTCCCTCCAACTCCCCCCGATGTCACCGGAGCCAGTCGGGATTTAAAATTAGAGCTCAGAGACACGATATCAATCTAAATATAAAACCAAACAGTTCGTGGTGACGAACTGTAGTAAGGAGCGACCCGGCTCAATAGTAAACGAAACTCTAAAAAATGGAATATCGATACCAATAGTTACAAAAAAAAACGCATTTTAATACTGATTTTAAATATATAACTTTCATCAAGATTAGTCTTACCTACCAAAAGTTACGAGCCCGAGAAAATTTGTCTCATTTTAGAAAATAGGGGAACACACCCCCTAAAAGTCATACAATCTTAACGAAAATCACACCATCAGATTCACCGTATCAGAGAACCTTATTGTAGAAGTTTCAAGCTCCTATCTACAAAAATGTGGAATTTCGCACTTTTTGCCAGAAGACAAATCACGGATGCGTGTTTATTTTTTTCCCGGGGATGATCGTATCGACCCAGTGGTCCTAGAATGTCGCGAGAGGGCTCATTCTAATGGAAATTAAAAGTTCTAGTGCCCTTTTTAAGTGACCAAAAAATTGGAGGACACCTAGGCCCCCTCCCACGCTCATTTTTCCCCAAAGTCACCGGATCAAAATTCTGAGATAGCCATTTTATTCACCAGACTTACTCCCCCGCAGTCCCCGTGGGAGGGGTTGCAAGTTACAAACTTTGACCTGTGTTTACATATAGTAATGGTTACTGGGAAGTGTACGGACGTTTTCAGGGGTATTTTTTGGTTTAGGGGGGGGGGGGGGTGAGTTGAGATGGAGGGGGCGGCTACGTGGGAGGACCTTTCCATGGAAAAACTTCTCATGGGGGAGTAGACTTTCAATGAAGGGGGCGCGCGAGGGATTTTCTAGCATTATTAAAAAAAAAAAAACAATGAAAAAATACATATGAAAAGTTTTTTTCTACTGAAAGTGAGGAGCAGCATTAAAACTTAAAACGAGCAGAAATTATTAAACATATGCGGGGGTTTACCTCCTCGTAATACCTTGCTCTTTACGGTAAAGTATTTTAATTTCAACTATTTATTCTACGGCCTTTGTGATTCAAGGGACATTGTTATGGAATTGGGACAAAATTTAAGCTTTAGTGTAAAGAGCGAGGTATCGACGAGGGGGGAACCCCCTCATATACGCAATAAAAACATACGAATATAGAAGTTCGTTACTTAAGTTAATTCGTAAATTACGTATATTTTTTACTAGTGAAAATGTTCGTAAAAAATTAGAAGTTCTAGTTGCCTTTTTAAGTAATAAAAAAATTGGAGGGCAACTAGGCTTCCTCCCTCGCTCCTTTTTTCTCAAAATCTTCTGATTATAACTATGAGAAAGCCATTTAGCAAAAAAAATTAATATGCAAATTTCGTTTTAATTATTTATGTGCGGAGAGCCAAGATCAAAACATGCATTAAATAAAAAACCTCCAGAAATTAAATAAAAAAACAAGTTTTTTTAAATGAAAGTAAGGAGCGACATTAAAACTTAGAACGAACAGAAATTACTCAGCATATGAAAGGGGCTTTTCCTCTTCAACGTCCCGCTCTTTACGCTAGTGTTTTTTATTGTTTTAAGAAGTAGAGTTAACAGAAAGAGTCAAACTTTAGCGTAAAGAGTGGGGCGTTGAAGAGGAAAAGCCCCTTTCATATACGGAGTAATTTTTGTTCGTTTTAAGTTTTAATGTCGCTCCTTACTTTCATTTAAAAAAACTTGTTTTTTTATTTAATTTCATTAAGATCCGACCATCCGTTCGTAAGTTAAGATACTTCATTTTTTCTAATTTTTCCGAATTAATCGTCCCCCACTCCTCCCAGATGGTCGAATCGGGGAAACGAGTATGGTCTGGTCCCTGATACGCCGGCCAAATTTCGTCGTCCTAGCTTATCTGGAAGTGCCTAAACTAACAAAACCGGGACAGACAGACAGACAGACAGACAGACCGACAGAATTTGCGATCACTATATGTCACTTGGTGAATACCAAATGACATAAAAAAGTGAAAATGCTTGAAGCGTGTTTTATTTTCAGTAAAGCGCGAATTATATTTCTGGCCTTTAGAAGGCATGAGGGTTCTCAGACGTACTAGTTTTAATTTTTGCTCGTTTTGAGTTTCATATATTTACTGATAGTGATTCGTTATAGTCTACACTTGGAAGATTATTGTGCTGCGAGAGCAACACTTCAGTTTTGTCCCGTTTTTTTTTTTTTTTTTTTTTTCTATGCCGCCGATGTCGGCTTATTCCTGGAAACTGGTAAGGGTCTAACCTGTGCGGTTTTTATGGAAAGTGTGGGCCTCAGGCCGGATTGATGAATATGGCATTACATTTTGGAAAGCTCCGCAAAACTCTTGCCTGAGGCCAAAAAGGATGGTTTTTGCTTGTCCACGAGCCAGAGCCTATGGTGTGCGATGTGAAGTGGAGTTATGTAGCCTATGTCAGAGAGGAGTATCTGAAGTTGTGCAGCCAAGCTTTCGTTCGATCAAACCATGTTTCTACTTTCGAGTGGAAAGCTCCGTTCTAGTAGGCAAGCCGGCAGGCACCACTTTCAAATTGAAGATGGACTAAAATCTATAAGTATTAAATATACGCGGCAGTTACCCGGCCCCAGAGCCAATATATCTTCTTTGAGTGATAAATAGAAAAATTTACAGAAGCAAAAAAGCGGCATTTTCCCACGGGTCCGAAAGTGCTGCCGTGATTTTGGCTGGGTTTATCATTTGTTTTTTTCGGACTTCGGATCGAGGTAGAACAATGTTATCAGATGTACCTATTAAACTCTAAAAGTTATATCATTGCTAAAGAAATTGGAGCTTATCCTTTGCTCCTTTCTAAGTGGTGACGTTAGAAAGTTGGTCTACGGCAAAAACAAAAAAGTTTTGAACTAAGACAGATAGAATTTTTTTTCGACGGCAATCGATAGCTCTTGATGAGCTGATCAAAGTATCTGTCATCCATTTTTTTGGTACAAAAATTCCTTCATGAGATATACTAGTTTGAAAGTTTCAGTAGGGTACACACTGAAACCAAAAATAAGTTGATATCAATTGTGAGACATGTAGGTGACTTATAAGGAAAGGTCGGCTGTTAGCTCATAATCATCTTCGGCAGTGAGGGGTTTGCAAATTTTTGCTATTTGGTGTACCTATTATTTGTTTCCAGTGTATTTGATGGTAAGACCGAGTTGGTTCCAGTGGTAAGACATGTAGAGGACTTGTAAGTAATAATCGTCTGTTAGGCTACAATCATATTTCGTGAAGAGGGGTTTGGAAATTTTGCTAGTTGGTGTAGCCTACCCATACTCACTGTAACCTAGAATTAAGTGTTTATGCAAGGGGTACAAACGATAACTTAAAACAAAGAGGCAGTTTCGTAAAAACTAATTGTCATCTATGGTATTTTGATCCCGAAAATTTACGGATAGCTTTATAATGCCAACCAGGGATTATATAAGGTATTGTTCCAAGTTTTCATCCGTCACGATGTCTACGATTGAAAAGGATAAAGTTCAACTGGCTGCCAAGTCAATTTAGTCCCTTCTTTCGATATTCTTTTGTTATTGTTGTTTTTTCAACGCTGAGCAATAGCCTTTGATCAAGTGATTACTGATCGATAGCGAAGAAACAAAACCAAAGTGTTGCTCTCGCAACACTTTAGCCGGCAAAGCCGGACAAAGGTTGCCGCAACACTTCACGTTGCTCAGGCAACGTAGGTCTAGTTTGACTTTATTTCCGCTCATTTATGGCTTAACGGAGTTCTAAACTTTTCTTTGAAAAACTTGTTTTGTGCAAAATATATTTTAAATATATTTCTGATCATTTTTTATTGACAAGGTCTATTTCATAGAAAAAAATAATATTTTATAGTCTATAAGAATCCATAGTTTGGGTTGCTATTTGTATGTCGGAGAAACTTTTTCAACAATTTTTAATCCTGACACAAACAGTATATTTTAATTTTATTTTGTAACTCCTGAAGTTGACCTGAAAAATAAAACAATACCATTCCTAGAAGATTATATATATGCTCTTTGACAACCTGGATGCATTTAAAATCTTTTTATTTTCTTAAATTGTAAGAGCAGGAGTAGCCTATTAATAGTATTAGCCCTAACAGTTTTAACTTAATACTCCCAATCGTTCTCCATATATTGCTGAAGCGTCTTCTCGGCAACCATAAGCACAATGCTTTTTAATTTAGTTTAAAACAACATTTAGTTTTTAAGCATAATGGGCCAATTGCACGATTCAGAGGGGCTGGAATACCCAACATCCCTAAAGACATAGTTGCTGGGCCGTTCTACTATGCTAAACAAAATGTTGTGTCAAAACTTTGACTGGATGCATTTGGAAAATGAATGGACTTGAGAGAAGGGCTGCTTGCCATCCAATCTCTTTTTACTCTTAAAAAGGGCACCTGAACTTTTAATTTTGAATCAAATTACCCCCTTAAAAATTTTCAATAATATTTCTAGCTATTATACAGTGATGCAGCCTATGGTATTGCTTACATGCCCTTTTGAAAACCTGCATACACACAGTTTTTTCGTCTAATTGAACCTCCTTCTAAACTTTCTCTAAAAGATTCACCTTAATATCCTTAGCGTTAGTAGTTACATTAACTGTAGTGGTAGCATAAAAGTATACACTTAACACCTTCTGGCTAGTTCAAAATCCCCAAAAAGTTACCCTTAAAGGTCCAACTTAATAATATAATTTGTTCTTCAGATATTGCTATGTCACCTTTTTGAAAGTCCACATGCTCATAGTTTGTTTTGATTTAGTTTAACATCCGCCTAAATATTCCTCAAAAGCTTCATCTTAGTACCCTTACATTGCAGAGTAGAAATAGTTGTAGCGGCATTAGTGGCAGAATGCACATAGCATATATGGTTTCTACAACATCCTCTTCAACACACGCTGAAAGTTTCAGCTTAATACCATCAACCGTTCTTGGAAGCATTTCTGATGCGCCCGCTTGACAGTCTGAGTGGGCATAGTGTGTTTCGATTTAGTTACGATTAGTTAATATGCATCCCAAATTTTTACCTTAACATCCTTAGCTTTGATAACCGCAGAGGTAATATTAGCAGAAGAATTAATTACAGTAGCCCAAGCTTAGTGGCAGGAGTGGTTATAAAAAAACCGAAAAAAATTTCAAAATCATGTGGGATCAAATGTGACTTGCTCTCCAAGCACTTTAACTATTAAAATGGGCACTAGCCCTTTTAATTTCCCATCTAATGAGCTCATTTTGAAGTTTCTACGACAACAAATGTCTATCTCAAAAAAAGGGCACTAGCCCTTTCAATTTCCCATCTAATGAGCTCATTTTGAAGTTTCTACGACAACAAATATCTATCTCAAAATTTATATCAGATGTATTTCAGAAAAATACGAGGTGTTGGGGGGAGGGGGGGGGGTACACACCCTTCGATGACACTTAATTTTAAAACGGACACAAGAAGTTCTGATCACCAATTCAATGAGTCGCCTCTGAAGTTTATACGATCACCCTTTCTATATATACCTTACATACCCCCGAGCATAAATTACAACCCTAGCCCTGAGGGCTCTGGGGGGGAGGTTGTCACCATCGAAGACATAATCTCCGGACCTTTCAACTACGTTGAACAAAATGGCTATCTCAAAATTTGGATTGGATGTGATTGATGAAATGATGGGCGTGGGAGGGGGGTTAGTTGCCGTCCAATCACTTTCGACTATTAAAAAAGGCACTAGCCCTTTTAATTTCCAATTGAGTGAGCTCTTTTCGAAGTTTCTACGACAACAAATGACCATCTCAAAATTTCTATCACATGCATTTCGGGAAAATACGAGGTGTGAGGACAGAGCATCAACCCTCCAATCACTCTGAATCTTAAGAAGGGGACTAGAAATTCTGATTAGTAATACAATGAGCCCCTGCGAAGTATATACGATCACCCTTTATAAAATATACCTTATATGCCTCCAGGGCATAACTTACGAACCTTGCCCTGAGGGCACTGGGGCGGAGGTGTCATCCTTAAAGACAGAATTTCCTGACTTTTTAACTACGTTGAACTAAATGGCTATCTCAAAATTTTGATTGGATGTGTTTGGGGAAATTGTGAGCGTGGGAGGGGGGCTAGTTACCTCCAATCACTTTATACTATTAAAAAGGGCTAGCGCCCTTCAATTTACAATCAAATAAGTCTTTTTTAGAGTTTCTACGACAACAAATTGCCACCTCAAAATTTTTATCACATGCATTTCGGGAAAAAACAAGGTGTGTGTGGGGGGGGGGTATCCACCTCCGATAAATCTGAGTCTTATAAAGGGCAATAGAACGTCTGATTACCAATCCAATGAGCCCCCTCCGAAGTTTATATGATCACCCTTTCTATGTATGCCTTATATGCCCCCTAGGGCATAACTTGAGCCTTTCCCGGAGGGTTTGGGGGGGGGGGGTGTCATCCCCAAAGACATAAATTTCAGACCATGCAATTACGTTGAACAAAATGGCTATCTCAAAATTTTGATTGGATGTGTTTGGCGAAAAGATGGGCGAGGAAGGGAGGTTAGTTGCCCTTCAATCACTTTCGACTAATGAAAAGGACACTAGCCCTTCCAATGTCCAATCAAATGAGCCTTTTTCGAAGTTTCTACGACAACAAATAGCCATTTCAAAATTTATATCAAGATGCATTTCGGGAAAATACCAGGTGTGTGTGTGTATCCACCCTACCATCACTCTAAATCTCAAAAAGGGCACTAAAACTTCTGACTAGCAATCCAATTAGCCACATCCGAAATTTATACAATCACTCTTTCTATATAAACCTTATATGTCCTCAGGGCATACCTTACAACCTTACCCTGAGGGCTCATGGGGGGGGGGTTGTCGTCCTCAAAGACATTATTTCCGAACCTTTCAACTACGTTGAATATGACTATCTCAAATTTTGACTGGATGTGTTTGGGAAAGGATGGGTGGAGGAGGGGTGCTAGTTGTCCTCCAATCACTTTCAACTATTAATAAAGACATAAGTCCTTCACATTTTCAATAAAATGAACCCTTCTCGAAGTTTCTACGACAGCTAATTCGATACGAAGTGCCCTGGTCTATAACCAAAAAAAAAAAACAACAACGAATAAATAAAGAAATAATACATTGTGCCCACACAGCTCTTTGTTAGGCAGCGCTATTGCGCTACCTATGATTCCTATAAATCCACTTACTTTAAGTCACTTCGCATAAGTTTCTTATTCTTCAAGACTTATACAACTGTCAGGAAACCTGCAATACGTCCTCCCACTCCTTCTCTGGGTACATAATAACATATTCATACTAAAAATTCCCAGCCTTCCCGAACAGAAGAACCGCCAAATGCTCCTTTCCACCTTCTTCGCACAATTTTCTTCAGGATTGAAAGCGGGTACCAGATAAAACTAAAGTGGGAGGGCTAACGTATTCGCATACACTACTCATTCAAACATTGCCACAAAATGAGTTCTTTGATGGGCCATACAAAAACCCTCAATTTTCTGTGTATGTTCTTCCCGCAACCTTTGCACATTAACCATTTTTTTCAAAAAGTGAACCCAAACATTTTACTGACTGAGCTTCCTTGACCCAAATACTATCATCCAACCTTAAAATCTCACCTATGTTACGCAACTGGCTATTTTATCTATATATTTTTACATGTAATTGCTCATCAGAACAAATGAAGCCCTCTCACGGCTTCCAGCAGGTCACCCACACTCCCAGTAAGAAAGGACCCATCATCAAATGCCTATGATTTTAAGAAAATATTTAATTTAATACGAGTCCCATGATTTTGCTGTTCAGCATAGTTGAAAAGTAGGTCAATGGAGAGTTCAAGTAGGTATAGGGCGCTAGAATCACCTTGTTGCACAGATTTTTCAAGCTGCAATTTGTCACTTATGTAGACATTCATATTTACCACCGCCATCGGTTTCTTATGTAAATTTTTCCCTACAGCTTTATAAACAGTTGACCTCCCATTGTTATTAAAAGATGTTTACGGAACAATGTGAATCTCGGACGGTGTCTTGAAAAGAATGCTTCACTGGCTAGAATCCACTGGAAGACCTTTCCTCAAAGACTCTTTAAGGTCATCATTGAGAAGCAACATTGTTCCCTACGTACCATCATAAGCTATTATGGATAAAAAAGCAAAGGTAATGAACTATTGTGAATTATTGAACAACTAACAAAATGGAAAATTGTGTTATGATTATCAAAATCAATAACAGGCAGAAAAAGACAAAGACTTAGGACTAAACATCTACATATGTATTGACCTAGTAACGGTTAGGCCAATATATACTAATTTGTTAATGTCACCAGTAAACCACGTTAGTTGAAAACAAAAGAAATTCCTTCCATAAAGTCAAAATTATGTGCCATACTTACGAAAGAAAAGACAGATGAAACGGATAGCTATGATTTTACTTGCGTTCCAAAGGTTAGTTTTTTGTGGTTTGACTTGCGTGCCAAAGGTTAGTTTTTTGTGGTTTGACTATGTGGTATCCCCAAGAAATTTTCGCAAGAATTCAGGTTCAGAGATGGCGTTCAAGCGAATTCTCTGGTCAAATCCCTCGTTCTCATGAGCTGGAACAGCAAGGATCTATTTGAGCATTGACCTCAGCTTCAACAAATCACACACGACAAATGTAGTGATTTCTTGATTGAAGTGCTTACCTTCAAAAATTCAGTGTTTTTTCTGACTGGTTTAAAGTCATATAACTATAGTCACAATTTAGGGCATCGCAGCAGGAAATGAATGTAAGCTTTGATTCTCAGTTGAATTTAAGAACAGAAAAAGCCAGTTTCTACGAATTGTGGCTAGAATATCAACTTTAATCAACCATACATGACACAGAGACTGCAGAGAAAAACTAGTTTGTTGTGGAGGAGACGATTTCACCTTCAGCCTGATCATAAGCCTTACCAGCTACCGTTATGAAACGTGGCAATGAACAAATGAAATTATTGTAATCAAGATGACTTCATCCACACTGACTTCTGTTCTATTGAATGCATCCAGGTTCTCTCGGTCTCAATTAAATGGCCTCGAGTTTCCATAGCCATTGCACACCCTGAACAAACCGCGCAGGTAAAAGAACGCTTCAAGCTGTTCTAGAAATCTTGGAGATGATTCCCCAAAATATGTCTAATTCCTTTGTACTTTACAGGGTTTGTTATTTGGTATTACTGTACTCTTCCTTTTGAGTGCAGTTTTGGAAAAAAAACAATTATGTTTTTTATCTCTTATCATTACAACAAAAGTTTCCATTAGTTGAACAAACAATCACAAAATTTGACCATAATAATTGATGAAACTGCTGATCTTTTGGTACATTAGCATCTCTTAGCTTCCATGAATATTTGTGTTCAACAGGCATGCACTCACTCAAGCACGCACTCAAGAGGCAGAGAAGGGTTAAGGCGGCTTAGGGGGGTTGGAACCTCTATGAAGGGGTTCTTATTTTATGGTATGAGCCCAAAATATGAAGAAGAAACTTAGCAGTCCCATTCACTTGTTGGGAAACGAAGATTCATACAAATTCCTTGAATTGTAGAAGTTATAAAGGGAGAAAAAAAAACAGACTAAAAACCTTCCAACTAGAAATAAGCCTGGTGACATAACTGAATAAACCCTATTTTGATTAAGAGCCTGAAACGGAATTTGATATAGGTATTCAGATACATCATGAGTACTATTTAACTAATACATGACTCTGGAAAATATATGTGGAACAATCCCTTCTAACTGAAAGGATCTTTCGAAGATTCATAAGGATTCCACAAATATCAAAGATAATACTTTTTGGCTTTTTTTAAGGGAGAAAATAAAAACAGAATACAAACCAGACTTTCAACTAGAAATAAACATGGTTGTGTAAATGAGCTAACCTTATACAAACTACAAATATTACCTTGTAAAGACTGGAAGTTGTGAGCCCATAACTTGTACTCTCAGTAAAAGTAAGCAAATTACATAAGCAACTGAAAGGAGAAGCCTCGGACCTGCATTGCGTATCCACTGCGAAGACTGGCTGAATTTCGGTGCATTAGGTAAAAAGTAACTCAGCCGTACCTAAGTAAAGACAAAAAATCAATTGAATGTACTACTCAGTCATTGGTAATTCATAAAAAATAAGAAAAAGAAACGTGAGGACATTTTCCACTAAGATGTTGAAATTTTTTGTCACATTCGTTTCAGCTGGAAAAGGAGTTAAAATAAAGGATCCCATTACAAGACTGACTGGCGCTCACTCGATTGTAATGGAGAATTTTTGTGTCAGTGCCTTCCTCCGATAAGACTGGGTTTGTTTGAGCATTCTAGACTCGAACTTCCAACATTTTTAAGTTCTACAAAAGAAGAGAGTGTTCACTAAATCTATTCCCTTATTTTTGGTGTTCTAAACATGTGTCGCTCTTTCTAGTTAATCATATTTTACCACAAAAAAAGGAAAAATAAAGTTTTTCTGATGGAAGTGAAGAGTGAAAGTCCAAATTTAAAAATCCTATATATTCAGGGGCATTTAATCCTACATTATATAATCTTCTTTACTAAGGAGGAGGGCTGGCAACCTTCCAGGCCCTATACTCTTTATGCTGATGTTTGACGAGTTTTTGACAGAAAACCCTTAAAAAAGAAAACAAATAGCCGTTGGTAATTACTAATTGTGCATTTTATAATCCTCCTTTATCAGTGAAAAATGCATTCAAATTAGAAAAGGAACAAACTGTTCTAAAACAAAAAATAGTTTACTAGTGCTTTTCTAAAAGCATTCCAAACCCTAAAATAGACAGCTGATGGTAATAGTAACTATTTCTTTTTACGATTAACTTTTCAGTGTTTGAATCAAAAACTCTATTTCGAAGAGTTCGGGAGCGACCCGGCTCAATAGTAGTTGAAACTCTAAAAAACGGCATTTTGATACAAATAGATACATCAAAAGGATTGGGTTTTATGCTGATTTTAAATATAGAAGTTTCATCAAATTTAGTCTTACCCAGCAAAAACTATGAGCCAGTGAAAATTTGCCTAACTTTTTAAAGTAGGAGGCATCACCTATAAGTCATTAAATCTTACTGAAAATCAGATCTTCAGATTCAGCCTATCAGAGAACCCTACTTCAAAGGTTTCAAGCTCCTATTTAGAAAAATGCGGTGTTTTGTATTTTTTTTGCTAGAAGAAAGATCGCGGGTGCGTGTTTATTTGTTTTTTTTCCAGGGGTGATTGTGTCGAACCAGGGGTCCTAGACTGTCGCGAGAGGGCTCATTCCAACGGAAATTAAAAGTTATAGTGCCCTTTGTCAGTGACCAAAATAATTGGAGGGCAACCCCCTCCCACACTCATCTTTTTCCCAAAGTCACCGGATCAAAATTTGAGATAGCCACTTTGTTCAGCATAGTCGAAAAATCTAATAACTATGTCTTTGAGGACGACTTAATCCCCAACAGTCCCCGGGGGAAGGGCTGAGAGTTATGAACTTTGCCCATTGTTTACATATAGTAATGGTCATTGGCAAATATACAGACGATTTCAGGGGGGATTTATTCTGGGGGGGGGTCACAGGGAGGAGGTTACGGAGGAAGATGTTTCCATAGAGGAATTTATAATGGGGGAAGAGAATTTCCATGAAAGGGGCGCTGGATTTTTCAGTATTATTTAAAAAAACAATGAAAAAAAATAAGTGTTTTCAACTAAAAGTAAGGAGCAGCATTAAAATTAAAACGAACAGAAATTTTTACGTATATGAGGGGGTTCGTCTCCTCCTCAATACCTCGCTCTTTACATTAAAGTATTTTTAGTAATTTCAAAGGAGCCATTTATTATTTATTCTAATTAAACAGCCTTTGTGATTCAGGGGTCATTCTTAAAGAGTTGGAACACAATTTGAACTTTAGTGTAAAGAGTGAGGTACTGACGATGGGGTGAAACCCCCTCATATACCTTACAAAAATATAAGAATATAGAAATTCGTTACGTGAGTTAATTGGTAAGTTACGTAAATTTGTTACTAATAAAAACCTTCGTATTAAGTTAAAAGTTCTAGTGGCCTTTTTAAGTAACCAAAAAATTGGAGGGCAACTAGGCCCCCTCCCCCACTCCTTCTTCTCAAAATCGCCCTTTCAAACCTTTGAGACAGCCATTTAGCCAAAAAATTAAATTAATATGCAAATTTCATTTAAATTGTTCATGTACTGTGAGCCAAAATCAAAACCTGAATTAATTCAAAAATTTTCAGAAATTAAATGCAAATAACAAGTTTCTTTTAACAAAACGTAAGGAGCGACATGAAAACTTAAAACGAATAGAAATTATTCCGTATATGAAAGGGGCTATCCCCTCCCCAACGCCCCACTCTTTACGCTGAAGTTTTTTATTGTTTAAAAAAGTTGAGTAGTGAGAAAGAGTCAAACTTTAGTGTAAAGAGAGGGGCGTTGAGGAACAAACAGCACCTTTCATATACGGAATAATTTCTGTTCGTTTTAAGTTTTAATATCGATCCTTACTTTCAGCTAAAAAAGGTATGACTTGTGTTTGTGTAAATGTACCTGAAAAGTCAATATAAAAGAGTCAAAATTTAACGTAAAGAACAGTGAGTTTAGAAGGGCAGTCACCAACTCAAATATAGCCTACACGACAACTTTTTTTCGTTTCAAATTCAAACTTTCGCTCTTTGCTTCCTTCAAAAACTGTTTTGTTTTTTGTTATTTTTTCTTAATTCCAACTTATGCACTTCATTTCGACTTTTTTTTAACTTGAGGAAATACGTTTGCGTAACCAAACAAGAGCTAAGAGCTCATATGGCACTTGTGACGAGGTCGGAAGAGCCGAGAGCTCATATGGTACGAGGTCGGAAGAGCCAAGAGCCAAGAGCTCATTTGGCACTTGTGAGAAGGTCAGAACCTAAAGTTAGACTTTAGTTAGACTAAAGTTAGAATTAACCCTCGCCCCCACTCCCCCAAAGAGAGCGGATCCGCCCTTCCAACTCCCCCGAATGTCACAGGATCTGGTCGGAATTTGAAATTAGAACTTTATAGCACAAGATCCTTCTAAATATCAAATTTCATTAAGATCTGGTCACCCTTTCGTAAGTTACAAATACCTCAATTTTCAAAATTACCTTCCCCCTCCCAATTCCACCAAAGAGAGCAGATCCGGTCCAGTTATGTCAGTCACGTATCTTAGACAGGTTTCTATTCTTCCCACCCAGTTTCATCCTGATCTCACCGCTTTAAGTATTTTCTAAGATTTCCGGTCCCCCCCCAACTGCCCCCCCCCAATTACGTTTGATCCGGTTGAGATTTAAAATAAGATATCGGAGTTACGAGGTCCTTCTAAATATGAAGTTTCATGAAGATCCGATCACTCCTTCGTAAGTTAAAAATACGTTATTTTTCTTATTTTTCAGAATTACCCCCCCCCCCCCGCAATTGAGCGGATCCATTCCAATTATGTAAATTACGTATGCAAGACTTTTGCTTATTTTTCCAACCAAGTTTCATCCCAATCCCTCCAATCTAAGCGTTTCCCATCATTTTAGGTCTCCCCACCCCAAACTTCCTCCAATGTCACCAGATCCGGTCAGGATTTAAAATAAGAGCCAAATTTCATGGAGATCCAATCACCCGTTCGTAAGTTAAAAATACCTCATTTTTTCTAATTTTTCAGAATTAACCCCCCCCCCAACTACCCAAAAGAGAGCGGATCCGTTCCGTTTATGTCAATCATCTATCTAGGACTTGTGTTTATTTTTCCCACCATGTTTCATCCCGATCCCTCCACTCTAAGTGTTTTCCAAGTTTTAGGTTTCCCCCTCCCAACTCCCCGCCCCCATCACCAGATCCGGTCGGGATTTAAAATAAGAGCTCTAAGACACGATATCTTTCTAAACATCAAATTTCATTGAGATCCGATCACCCGTTCGTAAGTTGAAAATACCTCATTTTTCTAATTTTTAAGACTTACTCCCCCCCCCCCCAACTACCCCAAAGAGAGCAAATAAGTTCCGATTATGTCAATCATGTATCTGGGACTTGCGCTTATTTTTCCCTTCAAGTTTCATCCCGATCCCTCTACTCTAAGTGTTTTCCAAGATTTTAGGTTTCCCCCCTCCAACTCCCCCCAATGTCATCAGACCCAGTCGGGATATAAAATAAGAGCTCTGAGACACAATATCATTCCAAACATCAAATTTCATTAAGATCCAATCACCTGCTCATAAGTTAAAAATACTTCATTTTTTCTATTTTTCCGAATTAACCGGCCCCTACTCCCCCCCCCAGATGGTCAAATCGGGAAAACGACTATTTCTAATTTAATCTGGTCCGGTCCCTGATACGCTTGCCAAATTTCATCGTCCTAGCTTACCTGGAAGTGCCTAAAGTAGCAAAACCGGGACTTTAGGTTTTCCCCCTCCAACTCCCCCCAATGTCATCAGATCCGGTCGGGATTTAAAATAAGAGCTCTAAGACACAATATCATTCCAAACATCAAATTTCATTAAGATCCAAATACCCGCTGATAAGTTAAGAATACTGTATTTTTTCTATTGTTTGCGAATTAACCGGGCCCCCACTCCCCCCCAGATGGTCAAATCGGGAAAACGACTATTTCTAATTTAATCTGGTCCGGTCCCTGATACGCTTGCCAAATTTCATCGTCCTAGCTTACCTGGAAGTGCCTAAAGTAGCAAAACCGGGACCGACAGACAGACCGACAGACCGACAGAATTGGCGACTGCTATATGTCACTTGGTTAATACCAAGTGCCATAAAAACGTTAATATTGAGTAATAAGAATTGAAGAATATTTTTACTAGAAATTACCGTTGACTGCCTAATGGTACCTTACAAACTGGGAGATACTATAATGGCATCTATTTAATTTATTAGTTTTCAAAGGGACAGGAAGTAGCAAGCTACTATTCCAGCTTTATATCTAAACAAGCATCGACTCGGGTACTGAAAGCCCAATTTTAGTGAGAGCCTCATGTTGGTTGTATTACAAACAATTTTCAATAGCCATGAATAAAAAACAACATCAAACAACATATTATTTTATTATATTTGCTTTATTTAACAAGAGCTAAGAGCTCATATGGCACTTGTGACGAGGTCGGAAGAGCCGAGAGCTCATATGGTACGAGGTCGGAAGAGCCAAGAGCTCATTTGGACGAGGTCGGAAGAGCCAAGAGCTCATTTGGCACTTGTGAGAAGGTCAGAACCTAAAGTTAAACTTTATAGCACAAGATCCTTCTAAATATCAAATTTCATTAAGATCTGGTCACCCTTTCGTAAGTTACAAATACCTCAATTTTCAAAATTACCTCCCCCCTCCCAATTCCACCAAAGAGAGCAGATCCGGTCCAGTTATGTCAGTCACGTATCTTAGACAGGTTTCTATTCTTCCCATCCAGTTTCATCCTGATCTCACCGCTTTAAGTATTTTCTAAGATTTCCGGTCCCCCCAACTGTCCCCCCCCCAATTACGTTTGATCCGGTTGAGATTTAAAATAAGATATCAGAGTTACGAGGTCCTTCTAAATATGAAGTTTCATGAAGATCCGATCACTCCTTCGTAAGTTAAAAATACGTTATTTTTCTTATTTTTCAGAATTACCCCCCCCCCCCGCAATTGAGCGGATCCGTTCCAATTATGTAAATTACGTATGCAAGACTTTTGCTTATTTTTCCAACCAAGTTTCATCCCAATCCTTCCAATCTAAGGGTTTCCCATCATTTTAGGTCTCCCCACCCCAAACTTCCCCCAATGTCACCAGATCCGGTCAGGATTTAAAATAAGAGCTTTGAGCCACGATATCCTTCTAAAAATCAAATTTCATGGAGATCCAATCACCCATTCGTAAGTTAAAAATACCTCATTTTTTCTAATTTTTCAGAATTAACCCCCCCCCCAACTACCCAAAAGAGAGCGGATCCGTTCCGTTTATGTCAATCATCTATCTAGGACTTGTGTTTATTTTTCCCACCATGTTTCATCCCGATCCCTCCACTCTAAGTGTTTTCCAAGTTTTAGGTTTCCCCCTCCCAACTCCCCGCCCCCATCACCAGATCCGGTCGGGATTTAAAATAAGAGCTCTAAGACACGATATCCTTCTAAACATCAAATTTCATTGAGATCCGATCACCCGTTCGTAAGTTGAAAATACCTCATTTTTCTAATTTTTAAGACTTACTCCCCCCCTCCCAACTACCCCAAAGAGAGCAAATAAGTTCCGATTATGTCAATCATGTATCTGGGACTTGCGCTTATTTTTCCCATCAAGTTTCATCCCGATCCCTCTACTCTAAGTGTTTTCCAAGATTTTAGGTTTCCCCCCTCCAACTCCCCCCAATGTCATCAGACCCAGTCGGGATTTAAAATAAGAGCTCTGAGACACAATATCATTCCAAACATCAAATTTCATTAAGATCCAATCACCCGCTCATAAGTTAAAAATACTTCATTTTTTCTATTTTTCCGAATTAACCGGCCCCTTCTCCCCCCCCCAGATGGTCAAATCGGGAAAACGACTATTTCTAATTTAATCTGGTCCGGTCCCTGATACGCTTGCCAAATTTCATCGTCCTAGCTTACCTGGAAGTGCCTAAAGTAGCAAAACCGGGACTTTAGGTTTTCCCCCTCCAACTCCCCCCAATGTCATCAGATCCGGTCGGGATTAAAAATAAGAGCTCTAAGACACAATATCATTCCAAACATCAAATTTCATTAAGATCCAAATACCCGCTGATAAGTTAAAAATACTTCATTTTTTCTATTTTTTGCGAATTAACCGGGCCCCCACTCCCCCCCAGATGGTCAAATCGGGAAAACGACTATTTCTAATTTAATCTGGTCCGGTCCCTGATACGCTTGCCAAATTTCATCGTCCTAGCTTACCTGGAAGTGCCTAAAGTAGCAAAACCGGGACCGACAGACAGACCGACAGACAGACCGACAGACAGACCGACAGACAGACCGACAGACCGACAGAATTGGCGACTGCTATATGTCACTTGGTTAATACCAAGTGCCATAAAAACGAGGAAGAAACTGCGATTATTTCATGGGGACATAAAAAAAAATGATCTACATCATTGTACTTAACACAGATAGAACTAAAGATCTACTCGGTTTCATATTTCGGGAAGTAATCAGCTGGGAAGTCATACGAGTGGAAGCAATCAGATCTTCTAAGTAATCGAATCAACAGATGAAAATCTCTTTGAAGGAAGAAAAAATTCAACATACCTATTCCTTATTACTTCTTCAGTATACTTGGCTGAAATATATACAAGTATATATTTTGAAAATAAAAAGTACTTTGAAAAGGAAGAGTATTTGCAAAATAAAACAAATACTAGAATAAATAATGGTCTTTTCTTGCTAAGACAGAAAATTGAAAAGTATTTTATTTCCAAAAATCTAAGAACCTTTTTTGTGTTTACTTTACTGTTACCTAAGTTTCACTATAACAAAGTCAACATACATTTTCATCTTTAGCAAAGCCAAGCGGCTATCACACTTTTATTTTAGGATAAACAGCACTTCAAAAGGGAACAAGTATCATTTTAAAATGATAAATTCCAGAGATGTATTAGTTTGGGGGGATAGAAGATTGACAAACACTCTCCTCTTAAAATAGTCTTAGAATCACTTTGTAACTGTTGCGATCTTAATGACGAAAGCAGAAAAGTTTTACATAGTATGCAAATCAAATAAACAAAATTATTCTTCAGGAACTCAACAGAAAACATCAAATTCATATTTTTATAAAGGAAGAGATGGAGAGGGAGAAAAAAAGAGTGATTAGTAGAGAAAGAGAAAGAGAAAGAGAGAGAGAGAGAGAGAGAGAGAGAGAGAGAGAGAGAAAGAAAGAGAGAAAAAAGAAGAAAGAGAGAAAGAGAGAGAGAGAGAGAGAGAGAAAGTACGGAGGAGAGGGGCTTCAAATAAAAAAAAAATATTAGTTGAGGAGACAAATATTAGATAAAATAAATATTTCTTTTCCAAACATAGAAAATAAAATGAAGATTTGCTTTAAAACTGAGTACGTTAACTACGAATATTTGAAACTAAATGGCAACATGTATCACTTGCCAACATTGTGTGATGAAAGTATTCTGATTGTAGTTTTGAAAGAAGAAAAAAATACAGTTACATCAAGAATATAAGGAAAGGTTTAAATATATTCCGAAATTGTATTTATGCCACAAAAAAAAAAAATATTTAACGAACACACCAGAAAACTTTCCAAGATAAAGACTTTAATTTCTTCTTTTTTTATATAAAAATGCTATCAGGCAAAAAAAATCGAGATTAGATACAATAAATAATATATGTATTATAAACAGTATCAAGGAATGAAAATAGTAAAGCTAAATTCAATTCTAAATACAATAAAATTGCAGACAATTAAGCAAAAATATTTTTTCCAATAAATTTTATGCCAAAAAATGTACATGATGAAATTATACTGGTATTTTTTATTTTTTTTATTCAGCAAAGAATGGTAGAATCAAACCCAAACTGTTGTCCTAGATAGGAAAAGGGTTCAAGTTTGCCCCTCAGTGGTGTTCGATCTCGTGAAAATGAAGCATTGTGGTTGTGTCCGCACAAAAAAGCAGCAACAAATTCAATCTGAGAGTATTTCGGCGGGACCTCATTGCGTAGTGGGAATTGTGATGTCATTGCTAGCCTTAGTTCAGAGTAATATATTTCGTCTTAACGTCACTTATAACTTATTATACAGTGGAGACCTACCTAAAGAAAAAGAAAAAATAATTTTTGCTACATGACACATCATTTTATACCTTAAAATTTTCAATACTCAAGGTATAAAAGGGAAAATGATCTGTTGGTTGTTCAGAGCTATGGGAAGATTCAATACACATATGTAAATGCAAGATTAGCAATAAATACGAGCTGTCTTCAGTCTGCGACTCGATTAGTTTGAGTATTTTTTAAGGAAAAAAAATTGTCTTTTCCATACAAAGAAATAATTAATACGGGAAAAATAAAGTTAACTATTCCTATGTAAATTACTTCGTTGATTTCCGCACCCAAGTGATTTACATTTTTGTCCCCTTTAAATGTCCGTCAATTAGTACCGCTCTTCTAAGAAGAAATTAGTATTTCCAGAAATGAGTAATAAGCGAAGATTATCGATGGGATGCCTAATGTTGGCTCTATATCTCTAAAGGTGATTCTCTTTCTATAAAGGTGTCTTTATTTCTCTAAAGATGGCTCTATTTCTCTAATGTTGGCTCTATTTCTCTAAAGATGGCTCTATTTCTCTAAAGGTGGCTCTATTCCTCTAAAGGTGGCTCTATTCCTCTAAAGGTGGCTTTATTTCTTTAAAGGTAGTTCTGTTTCTCTAAAGGTGACTCTATTTCTCTAAAGGTGGCTCCATTTCTCTAAAGGTGGCTCTATTTATCTAAAGATGGCTCTATTTCTCTAAAGATGGTTTTATTTCTCTTAAGGTGGCTCCGTTTCTCTAAAGGTGGCTCTATTTCTCTAAAGGCGGCTCTATTTCTCTAAAGGTAAAAGAGTAAAAATCGTCCGTTGAAAACGAGCCGGCAGATAATTCTTTTAAGAAGTTTTTGCCTGATTCAAGCGACACTAGTCATTTTCTTCGTATATCTAGTAAGCAAGAACAGACGAAAATCATGCACGAAATGCGGTATGGAGTTGCTGGAGCGCATGTGTTCCCTTTAAAATTAGTGAAGCATATTTCAAACGTCTGCGTTTCTTTAATGAGGGGTTATCTTAAAGAGAATGAATTTACTGACCAGCTTATACTTCATAGAGTAGTGCCGTTACAAAATGCTAGTAACACAAAAGCCTTGAACAATTACAAAGATAGAGCGGTTCTTCCAATTATGTCTTAAATATTTTAAAAAATTGTACCTATAAATTCTGAGATTCTTGAGAGGTTTTCTTTTAAGCAATTCAGTCTGTATGTAGAAAAGGATATTCTATACAGCCTGCAGTCAAGAATTTGCATCTACGATTAATGATGCTTGGAATGGGAAGCTGAAAGTGACAACTATATTCCTAGACATTGTGTTAGATACAGATGACTGCGATTCTTCTGAAAAGCTCGATAACGGTGGCATTAGACACCAGGCTTTGCACATTTCCTCATTATATTAAGCAACCGATCTCTGCATGTAAAATTGAAAGACAAAATCAAAGACTTTTAGGTAGGTTTGTGGTGATATTCTCCAGTAATTTTCACACTAACCCTCTTCTCTTCTCAATATATATGAATAGTATTCACCAGACAATCTCAGGTCTGACGTAAGTGGCTGGAAATTGGAAAAAAACAAATAAACTGAGGAAATATATTGCATTGTTTGCTGATGACACAAACTTTTAGCTACAGAATTTACTGAAGCTCAGCTTCCGGGAAGGCTAAGTAATGATTTGGAAAAACCAAAGAAATTGCCAAGGCTAAGTGATCTAAAGGCGAATCTTTTTTCAATCTGGTTTTGCTGCTTGGGGCCAGCCACCTACTAATTGCCACTGGTTGGAGAAGCTCATGATGGAAGAATAAACTATAGGATGGATTTTTTTTTAATATTTCAATGCATTAATGGGTGAAATGTGAAGTTTTTCAGAGCGTGAAAAGGTTGTATAGAACAGAGCTATGATTAGGAAATTAAAACATCAGTTTCATGAGAAAATTTCTACTAATTTACATTTTTCTTTGTTTTTTTTTTTATTTAGAAAATTGCAATTTTTTTCGGTCTGGAGCATTCTCAGTCTATTTAAAACCTCTGCAGATTCTTTGAAATTCAGCTTTTAGTAGAACTAAGAGGCGTACTTCAGTGAATCCACTGAACTTCAATTCGTGTACTTCAATGAACCAGTGAGTCCATCTTTCTATTTGGCGTATCAACTCTATGTAATACATAATATGACTCAAAATTGCTTTTGCATTATGCTGATGGTAACTGCTGATGTCCATTGATGTTTGACGAGATAGATAAGTGAAGGAAAAACCCTATTGATGTGTGTTTGAGGTCTGCATTTTCTGTTTGCCATGTTCTTCCAGTGCTGTGGTCTCAGGCGCCGTCATTTTTTGGGAGTAAGGTCCAAAATGTATACCTTAAATGAGCGGCTGAGACAGCGTTGCCAGCAGATATAAAATGCAGATGCAGATTTTAAAAGAAAGAGGAAAAAATTGCAAGAATTAACAATGTAGTTGTGTAAGAAACACCACCAAGAAGGACACTGCAAAACAAATCTACAAGAATTCGATGCATCTGCTGAAGCTCGAATTAGGTGTATTAAGATCAAAAGTTACATATACTCCTGTGCCACTTAAATGACCCCTGTTAGTACTATTTAACATTTGACTTACCTTTTGATCAACAAAAACTTCATATGCCATGCATATTCCAACAACTGTTATTCCTTGTTCTTTGCAGAGCATCGATATACCAATGAATATCAGGGCAGCTGTGAAGTTTGCCCAACCTGCAAATATATATATAAAAAAAAAAAAACTCTTGTTACTTTGTGAGAGGTACAGGTTAAAGTGTTGGATCAAACTGAATTAATCTATTTCTGCAATATCCTGGGAATGGAAATTGACGGCTTAAGGGACCCACTTGAAAATGTGAGGGAATATATAAAGGGGGACAAGCAGATACCAAATTTTGACTTTATGGGGGGGCAAGAGGGCCTCATAAAGAACAGTAATTTTCTGAAAAAGATGTGGCATTATTGATTCATAGTGCAACATATTCTACTTTTTCTTGCTGATTTCCTTTAAAATTTCAGGCCATGAAGGCACTTCAATTAAAATATCAAATTCAAGGGAAAATCATTCAAGAAGCAAGCCTGGTTGCATAGATTCTTGCACTCTTATTTTTATTTCTATTTTACAAACAACAAAACAGATTCTTTTTGAATAAATTAGTTTAAAATACATTTATTTAAACAAATAAGTAGTTAAAACTAAATATAATATAGTAAGATTATTATAAAACGATCGATTAATCTTTGTTTATATTCAAGGCTGTAACAGGAGGGGGTAAGGATAGCCTTAGCCTTACAGAAGGTCAAATATTACGCAGATTTTCAATCCATTTTAAAGCAAAAAATCTTAATTCTTAACCAGAAAAACCGAAACAAAACTTACAAACAAAAAATAATGTTTTTACAAATAAAAAAGTATGCCAATTAAAAACGAACCGAAATTTAAAAAACGGATTAAAAAAAGATGTGTTCAACAAAAAGTAAAGAGCTATATTAAACCAAAGACGAGCAGAGAAACATACTCGTATAAAAACTCAAACTTAAAAAGAATAGAATCAAACAGTTCGTGGTAACGAACTGTAGTAAGGAGCGACACGCTTATAATAAAGAACCATAAAGCTTCAGCGTTCTATTTCTCTTTCTTTTTCAAGAGCCACTTCACATGGAAGGGGTGGTCCTATAAACTTCGAAGGGGACTCATCTGATAGGATATTGAAACTTCTATAGCCCCTTTTAAGACTGAGTGATCGTAGGGCGACCATCCCCTTCCTACATCCTTTTTTACTGCCCTCCCTCATAGAGACATCTGGTCAAAATTTTTAGATAACCATTTTGTTCAAAATAGTTTAAAGGGCAAATTAACTATGCTTCCGGAGTTGACATGGTCCCCCACAGTCCCCTAGGCAAAAGCTAGAAGTTATGCAAGCTCCCCATTGTTTACCTATAGGTTTTGCTATTGGGGAAGGCAGGCAAGTTTGCTCCATGGTATCCAAAAAGGTGTAGGGTACTAAGGTGAAACTTTCAGAAAATGCTTAGGGGGATGTTTAACACAATAGAAACACATTATGTGGATGCTGGTTTTTAAAAGAGCGTATCAGCAATATCTCAGGAACGACTTTCAGAGAATATTGACGGATGATAAACTTAATTCAAAAGGCACTATATGCATCCCAATTGTCAAAAGAGCGGATCTGCATTATCTCAGGAATGGCTAATGGTACTTAGTTGAAACTTGTAAGGAATATTTGGGGAGATGTTGAGCTAAATGTTGAACAGATGATAGTGAGTGCATCCAAGTTGGCATAGGGTGTTAACACAATATGGCAAACGAAATTTATACACTAGGTATATTGAATTCAATCAAAGTCAACGGTCAGATCACCTTATGCAACTTAAGAACTTAATTTAAAATCGGATATTTTGATTCTTAGGCCGAAGACGTGAAAAACTAGAGAAATACTTATTATATTAACAATAATAAACCTGCAATATGATTTAGAACTTTTACGGATAGGGGAGGGGGAAGTGGTCAGTAGCCTGACTCCCGTTTGAAGTAATTTTTGTTCGTCTTATGATTGATTTGAAAATTCACTTTAGTTTTTGCTCCTTTCAAGGTTTGTTCATTCATCTATATCAGTACAAGTTATCTTTATGTTTGGTTTGATCATTCATTTTTATTTCTCCTCCTTTTGGGTTTCATTTGTTCGTTGACATTAATTTGAGATCGTGTTGATTTTGAATTATTTTATTACTTTATTTCTCCTGGTCTTACGTTTAATATGGCTCTTTACTTTTCTTTCAAAAAAACTCTTTTTTGGAAAGTTTGTTTAAAATTAATGCAAACTTAAAACGACCAGAACTTACTGTCAAATAAAGACTGAAGCCAAAAAAAGTAGATTAAGATAATTGATCACATCAAACGTAACGGTATTTGGTACTGATACAGACGAATAATCAAATCCTAAAACGAGTAAAAATTAAAATCAATACTCATGTCAAACAAAAACAAATATAAATTAATAAACATAGGAGTTTTGCTACTGTCTGTTCCTACTTATAGTAAATCTTTTACAGTACATTGTGTCATTTAAGCTTCACTGAAAACAAAAAAGATTTTAAAGCACATTTTTATAATTAGAGCAATCAAAATTACTATTGAAGAAAAAACTTAAATATTGAACTGCCGAGGTTTCCAGGAACTAATATTGTTATATTAAAAACTCAACTGACTCTCACTAGATCTTTCCAGCTATCTTTATTATTATTAAATAAAAAAAAAACAGTTTTTCTTCACTGAAAGTAAGGAGCGACATTAAAACTTAAAACGAACAGAAATTACTCCGTGTATGAAAGGGGCTATTCCTCCCTCAACATCCCGCTCTTTACGCTAAAGTTTAACTCTTTCTCTCAATTCTACTTTATTAAACAGTAAATAACTTTGGCGTAAAGAGCGGGACGTTGAGGGAGGAACGGCCCCTTTCATACACGGACTAATTTCTGTTCGTTTTAAGCTTTAATGTCGCTCCTTACTTTCAGTTAAAAAACATGTTTGTTTTTATTTAATTTCTGAATCTTTTTTAATTAATGCATGTTTTTATTTTGGCTCTCCGCAAATGAATAATTAAAACAAAATTTGCGTATTTTTTTTTGCTAAATGGCTTTCTCTTAGTTTTGATCAGACAATTTTGAGAAAAAAGGTGAGAGAGGAGGCCTAGTTGCCCTCCAATTTTTCGGTTATTTAAAAAGGCAACTAGAATTTTTATTTTTAACGAACGTTTTTCTTGGTAAAAAATAAACATAACTTACAAATTGACTTACGTAACGAACTTCTATATTCGTATATTTTTTTGTATGTATATGAGGGGGTTTGCCCCCTCGTTAATACCTCACTCTTTACACTAAATCTTAAATTTTGTCCCAATTCTTTAAGATTGACCCCTGAATCATAAAGGCTGTAGAATAAATAGTTGAAATTACTAAAAATACTTTAGCGTAAAAAGCGAGCTATTTAGGAAGAGACTGACCCCCCATATGCGTAAAAATCTCTGTTCGTTTTGTTTTAATGCCGGTCCTTACTTTCAGTTGAAAAAACTTGTTCATATTTATTTTTTCATTGTTTCTTTTTTAATAATGCTAGAAAATCCTGCGCCCCCTTCATGGAATTTCTCTTCTCCCATGACGAATTCATCCAAGGGAAGATCCTCCCACACAGTCCCCTCCCCTCAACCCCCCTCCCCCCAACCAAAAAATCATCCTGAAAAGGTCTATACACTTCCAAATAATTATTACTGTATGTAAACGCTTGTCAAAGCTTATAACTTGCAGCCCCTCCCCTTGTAACTGTGGGGGAGTAAATCAGCCTTAAAGACATAGTTATTATGTTTTTCGACTATGCTGGACAAAATGTTTATCTCAAAATTTTGATCCGTTGACTTTGGGAAAAAAAGAGCGTGGGAGGGGGCCTAGGTGCACTCCAATTTTTTTGGTCACTAAAAAAGGGCACTAGAACTTTTAATTTCCGTTAGAATGAGCCCTCTCGCGACATTCTAGGACCACTTGGTCGATACGATCATCCCTGGGGAAAAAAACAAATAAACACGCACCCGTGATCGGTCTTCTGACAAAAAATATTAAGTTCCATATTTTTGTAGATAAGAGCTTGAAACTTCTACAATAGGGTTTTCTGATACGCTGAATGCGATGGTGTGATTTTAGTTAAGATCCTATTACTTTTATGGGTTGTTTTCCTCTATTTTTCAAAACAAGGCAAATTTTCTCAGGCTCGTAACTTTTGATGAAACTTATATATTTATAATCAGCATAAAAATCCGATTCTATTGATATATATATTGGTATCAAAATTCCGTTTTTTAGAGTTTCGTTTACTATTGAGCCAGGTCGCTCCTTACTACAGTTCGTTACCACGAACTGGTTGATAGTGATTTTATTTTACTTTTCGTCGATATTTTGGAAAAATGAAGCACACGATTAAAAATACAAACAGTTTTCAATGAAACACAAAAATCACAATAGAGCAACAGAGGAAGTACTTGAGACACAATGTAATTTAAAGAATCGCAAAATAATTTATAAATATAAAAACTTGGAACTAATTTTGGTTTTATCACTTTGGGACGCGCAAAAATGGGCCTATAATGTGTTTTGTCTCTGATAGGATAGAAACTTACAAGGCAAGTTGACAGGGTCAGCTAAACCTCAAAGAAGGCAAAGCTTACCTCAACGAAAATAAACAATTTTAAAGTTTGGTTGTATGCTACCTACATGCGGCATCTGAAACTGGGCTATAAATTCTGTTTTCATGACTTAAGCTTAAAAGGCATGCTGTCAGGGAAATTAAATCCCAATAAAAAAAAAAAAAAAAAAACTTCACAAATAATTTCTTGCATCGATTCGTGACATATTAAACACTATTTTATATTACCTTGACATACATTTATGTAAAGAAAAAACAAGAAAGAAAGAGATTTTTATAATAAAATGGTGGATTAAGATACGTGTATATTTAAGGGGGTCTACAGGGTGGAGTCAGGGGGGCTTCAGTTCTATAGGAGACCAAAAATTAAGCAAATCTTAAAGCTACGTGAATGAGGATTCCCTCCCCATCCGCCTGAAATTCTATAGTAGAATACTGTCCTTCCAATGGAAGGATTAACTTGTAAGATTCGTCACTTAGAAACCCAATTCTGACCCTTCTCTCTGCTACAAGCCGTAAGTCATTTTTGTTAATACTCCAAGCTGCTTTTCTAGACTTCCTTCCTAATGTATTTTTGACTACTTCGCAAACTATTTAACTAAAACCATTTCTTACATCTTCTACATCTTCTATATAACCAATCTCTCCAATTCCATCTCCAATTGTTCCTAGACTCTTCCCCACAAATTCACATCCTGGAGTATATCAGTGCCTCGATACAGCGAGTATATAATATACTGGATTGGGATATAATAGATAAATAAAATAGATAAAATATAATAGATTGGGATAGAGAAGCACGCGTAGCTGTGTTGGCCTCAGGCGGCTGGGTGCTGCGATGACTTATGTAGTACAAATAGTAGTATAATAGCTGTTTTATGACTAACTACAGTGTTGGTTATACTAGGAAAACAGTCTTCCTTTTCTCCTTTTTTTTTTTTTCTGTGTTTGTGCTGTAGCATTGGTGATTTCTCTTTTCATGATATTATTCCAGGTTGGATCCAGTGCTGGTGGAGAAAATTTTTTTTTTTAGTTTTCTCCCCGACAGACCTTTACCCTGGTCCAGGTTTTTAACCTGATATTGTTAATTATTGGTGAGATGGCACTTATGCAAATTTCATGTTCTTTCATCTTTTTGTCTATGTATTTATTGACATATTGACCTATTGACCTTGGCATGTTTTTTGGACTTTGATTGTTGGATTTTGATTTGGATGTTGGTTTGTTTTGTATTTATTTTCAATAACTTTTTATGCAACAAAACACAAATATTAGCCTCGGAACTCGGAACGATTTTTTGAAAGTTAGTAAGTGTAAAAGTCGTTGTTTTCTTTGCCAAGATCATTTTGTCCCACGGACTTCTGTTAAAAGTACATTGTATAATAAAAATTTTGCATGCAAGTTACGTGGTAATGTTAATTGTAGAACAACCAATGTAATTTACCTATTAGAATGTAATAAATGCTGCCTACAATATGTGGGGGAAACAACTAATAATATATATAAAAGATTTTCTGGACATAAGACAACAGTTAATAATGAAAAAACTAATAACTATCTAGTTCAACATTGTAATAATGGTAAATGTTCCATATCAGATATAACTGTCACAATTTTAGAAAATTTAGAATTATAAAATTTAAATAAAGAAGAGAAGAATAATAGACTACGTAAACAGGAGGATTTCTGGATCCATACTCTTGGTACAGCTTATCCTTTTGGGCTAAATGATCGTGTAGCAAAATATGGTGACATGTCTCATGTTGTTGTTAAATGTATTGATGGTTTTATGGACCATCCTTCTTTTACTTGTCCTACTAAACGTAAAAAACGATCGAGAGGACATAGGAAAATAATAGAAAAAATGAATTAGATGTACATATGCTTTCTATAGATCTATGCCAGCTACTTGAATCTAGGGGTATGATTTCTGTAATAAAGTGTCTAAATAATTTATCCAAGAGGAATTTAATCAAACTTTTCTGGATTGTTAAGAATAATACAGCTCTTGATTATAATTTTAAAGTAATATGTGATACAATTTGCATTCTAACTAAAACGAAATTTATTTCAAAAAAGGAAAAGTTCGATAAGATTAGTAATAAGGATAACAGATTATATTTACCTATTAATTTTACTTGTAAGCAGATTGAAGATATTAATTTACCAGAAATTTTAAATCAGCGGCATGTGAAACAGGCCCTTCCTAGTAATTTAAATTATAATGATAGTCCAGTTTTAACTTATAAATTTTCAAAAACTATTGGGCAAATTATTTTTAATTATAATTTAATACTAAAAAAGCTAGATAGTGATATAAATTGGAAACCGGTTTGTAATTGTAAGCAACTTGGCCCATTTGTAAATCCTACTTACAAACATGTTATAACAGGGGACTTGTCAATAATAAAGCAAGATGATCTTCAAATTATAATGAATAAAGGGGCTAATTTCCGTCTTTCTCATCATCTGAAACCATCGAGTGTTCTTGATGGCTTGGAAAATGATTTTGATTTATTTATTGATAAGTGGTGTAAGAAAGAGAATAAAAATAAAGAGAGTTTTCAAAGTTGGAAGAATTTAATTATTAGTAGAGTAAGAAATAAAATGTATTCTAACTTAAAAAATAGTAACAAAAAAATCATTATTTTATAATGCGAAGATTAAACAAGCAATTGCTAATCTAAAGAATGAATTTGTAATTGTGTCAGTGGATAAAGCTAATAATAATTTTGCCATAATTTGTCAAGCTGTATTGTGATACCTTAAAAAGGGAGTTATGCACAACTAATGTTTACGAAAAGGTAAATATAGAGGATGAGAATTTAATTGAAAAGACTGAAGAAATACTTTTTAAAAATTTTAATATTAAAATAAACAACAATGATAAAAAGTTCCCTTTCCTATATTGGACTGTAAATTTTCATAAGAATCCCCCTAAACCACGGTTTATTGCTGGAGCAGCTAAATGTCCAACCCGCATTGCTGCTACTGACCCCTCTTTAATTTTAAAGGAAATTGTAAATAAACTTAAAACCTATTGTTCTGGTATTAAAAAATTTTCGAATTTTAATCCATATTGGAGTGTTAATAATTCACTGCAGGTGATAGATTCTTTAACAATGGTTTCAGCTAAAAGAATTGAGTCTTTCGATTTTGCGACAATGTATACTGATTTATCACTTAATTTAGTGTTTGATAATTTAAAAACTGTTATAAAGAAATCTTTCCTCTTATCTAGTAAAAGGTTCTTAAAAATAGACATTTATAATAAAAAAGCTATATGGACAAACTGCTTTAATACTACAGTTAACTTGAGATGTTACAGCTTGGATATGATTTTTGAGTTATTGGAATTTGTTTTATACAATACTTATATAAGATTTGGGGGTGATTTGTACAAGCAAATTATGGGAATTCCCATGGGGGGGGGGGGGAATGCCAGCCCATTTATAGCTGACTTGTTTTTAAGTCAACTAGAATATAAATATATGATGGATAAGAATAATCCAATTGATTTAAAACATGCTTTGTCAAATAATAAAAGATATTTAGATGATATTTTGGTCTTAAATTGTAAGGATTTCATTGATATTTCTAAAAATATATATCCATCAGAGCTTATTCTTGAGCCTAGTCATGGCGCTGGTCATGAAGATCATTTCTTAGATTTAAATATTAATATTTGTGATAATAATAAATTAAGTTTTAAAATGTATAATAAAACGGATGATTTTGATTTTGAAGTGATTAGTTTCACATTCCCTGAAAGTAATATACACTCAAATATCACATATTCAGCGTTTTTCTCGCAGTTACTTCGTTATGCAAAGATTTGTAGTAATTATATTGATTTTAAAAATAGATGTAAAATCTTAAGCCAAAAATTGATATCAAGAGGTTTTTCTGCAAATAAATTAACTTGGCAATTTAAAAAATTTAGTTTTCATTATAACGAACTTTTAAATAAATATCAAAAGAATTATCTAGAAATACTTAAAGAAATTTTTAACTAATTTCGGAGGTTCGAGAAATGTTGTCACAGCGCCATTTATTTTGAATTGTGTTTCTAATTGAGCGGATTTTCTAAAAAATTAACCACATGGTAAAGATGAATTCTATAATTGTTTAGTTCATTCAGGTTTTTTGCAATGTGTTAATATTTGTGATTTGGTAAATTTTATAATATTTAGTTTAACTATTGTTGCTAAAGGGAGGGATATATTAACAGGATAAGCTTGTTTTGGTTTTACTTGGTTGTTTTACATTTGCCGTTTTTTTTTTTATAGGCATGTATTTTGGGGGTGATACCTGACGCGGGGATGCCATGGATATTCTGTGGTAGCCACAACACTGTGCTGGGTAGAGAATTTAGAGTGGCGAAACCCTATATAGGCCAGTGTATTCTCCTGATGAGCCCTTGTGTTGGGTGTTGCCTCTGAATTATTTGTCTATATTATTTTTTCTATTGTTTGGTAAATGACGACTTATACTTATTGACGACATGACTGCCTGTCCATGGATTATTCTTTATGGTTGATTGTGTGTGGCTATGCTGTTTGACCTATGTGATTGTATGGATGAGTAGGGTTAAGGCCTCATTCAAGTGCTGGTCTATATTAATCACTAATTTAGGAAAACAGTCTTCCTTTTCTCCTTCTCTCTTTTTTTTTTTTTTTTTTTTTTTTTTTTTTTTTGTGTGTGTGTTTGTGCTGTAGCATTGGTGATTTCTCTTTTCATGATATATCTTTTTTTTCAAAAAATTGTAGCAGTATATTACCAAGGGTATTTCACTTACCCACAATCAATCAATATAAGCTGGGATACAATCTACCGAAATTTTTACCAAATTGTTAATTAAAGAGCACTAATATAATAGCACATTTTTACTAGGCATCTTTTCTATTTGTTCCAGCAATAGTTTGTAGCATTCACCCAGGTCACTGCTGTCTCCATCCGTCGGCTCTGCATTGGCACATGCCAAATGCCTGATACCCTTATACTTTTTAGTCACGAATTGCGAAAACAAAATTCTTTGGAATAACACCTTCCGAGCTTAAACACGGCTAAGAAGCTAATTCGCCCATCCGTATTCCTACTTCCTACCAATATACACCCCGGTCTTCTCATCAAGACAAGTATCCACAGGAAAGCCAATAATGTAATTACATAGCAGAATTAACATAGAAGTTAATTCTAGTTAATTAATTAGAAGTTAATTAATTAGAAGTTAATTAATTAAACATAGAAGTTAACATCACATAAAAGCCCATCCAAACCAATAAAGGGTAGCTAGCTATTATTCAAACACGTGAAAGGTCCAGTCCAACGCAACTGCGAGACCACCCTGGCAAGAAACTTAAATTTCTCTTCCGGCGACAGAAACAGAGAAAAGAACTTATGGTGGAGTGAGTGTTAAAAGCGACAGCATAATGCTTTCAAACGGACAGTACCACTTTCAAATCCCGTTCCAGACACTTTTTTTAAACTTTTTCAAGACGTAGTTGTTATTAATTTTCTAAATGATGCAGGTGTTTATTACTTAATCGGGAGTATCTTCTAAAAGATAAGGTATTAATTACTTAAAAACCCGCGACAGCCAGGGGTTGTTTACTAGAGGATGTCTTTGGTTGTTAGACCATAGGGTTTGGGTATTACATATTAGAGAGCGTTTTTTCATTGGTTGTTAAGTAATAGGACTTGTTAGAGTCTGCTAGTCAAGCGGAAAACCTCTGGTAGTAGCTGAAAGGTACAGAAACGTGGGTGTTACGTAAAGACAGTGCAAACGTGGGATGTATCCTAATCTTGCGTGATTTGATAGATTTATTGGGTGAGAAGTAATCTTACGTGACTTGGTAGATTATTGAGAATGACACAATGGCAGCGAACATTTCATTTTTTCTTCCAAGGCGTTTTTTTCGGGATTTCATTTTCTTTCACGATACTTTTTTGCAGTGACCCTTTATAATCTGAAGATTTTTGTCCGCATTAGGATTTGAAAGAGATCTCCCTCAATGGAATGGAATGTTAGACAGGTGGACAATGATAGTATTTTCAATATTATTATTCGGGTAATACTTTCTATGTTATAACCTATTGCACACAAGGAGAATCCCCTGTTCCCGTTACTATAATGATTAAATAGATTGCGTGTTCCTGCATGGCTGAAATAATTGAAATACAGGGGGATGTCGATTACTAGAAATTGCGTACATTTGATGAAGACCTGCTTCTTAAGTAATACTTTAGAGGGAGTTATCAGATAATATGGGGGCTTTTTCATAACGTATTTTTAGTAATATAGTCTTTTACTCTATTAGATCTTGAATGTGCTATCAGAGATGAAATAAAAGCGAGAGTATAATTATGGCTAGAATATGGTACACTTTCATATACGATAAAAACTCTTTCTTTTCCTCTTACCTAAACAGCATTTAGCATTTATATTAGAGGCAATCTATAACGAGCGTACCTACGTATATAGGCTACAAGATGATTCAATTGCGTAAATGATTACGTTTTGAAGAATCGTCCTAGAACAAAAAACCTAGAGAATGAAGGCTTTTGTAGATACAAATTTTATTAATAACAAGAGCTAAGAGCTCATATGGCACTTGTGAAGAGGCAAGAAGAGCTAAGAGCCAAGAGCTCATACGGTAGGAGCTCTAACAAAATTCTAAGAATCAATAGATTGATTTGAAAGGGAAATCAGAGGCTTAATGCAGGTCAGGATTTAGAATAAGAGCTCTGGGTCACGATGTCCTTCTAAATATCAAAATTCATTAAGATCCGATCACCCACTCGTAAGTTATAAATACGTCATTTACGTCATCATACGCCCCCCAGATAGTCGAATCTGGGAAAACGACTTTATCAAGTCAATTTGTGCAGCTCCCTGACACGCCTACCAATTTTCATCGTCCTAGCACGTCCAGAAGCACCAAACTCGCCAAATCACTGTCCCCTCCCCCCAAGTCCCCCAAAGAGAGCGAATTCAGTACGGTTACGTCAATCACGTATCAAGGACATTTGCTTATTCTAACCACCAAGCTTCATCCCGATTCTCCCACTCCAAGTGTTTTCCAAAATTTCCTCCTTCAACTCCCCCAAATGTCAAAAGATCTGGTCGCGATTTGAACAAGAGCTCTGAGACATGAATTCCTTCTAAATATCAAATTTCATTAAGATCCGATCATCTATTAGTAAGTTTAAAATACCCCAATTTTCACGTTTTCCAAGAATTACGGTTTCCCCTTCCAACTCCCCCCAATGTCACAGGATCTGGTCGGAATTCAAAATTAGAGCTTTAAAGCACAAGATCCTTCCCAATATCAAATTTCATTAAGATCTGGTCACCCTTTCGTAAGTTAAAAATACCTCATTTTTTCAAATTAGCCCCCCCCCCCCAACTCCACCAAAGAGAGCAGATCCGGTTCGGTTATATCAGTCACGTATCTTACACAGGCTTTTATTCTTCCCATCCAGTTTCATCCTGATCTCTCCGCTTTAAGTATTTTCTAAGATTTCCGGTCCCCCCCCCAATGACGCTGGATCCGATTGAGATTTAAAATAAGATATCTGAGCTACGAGGTCCTTCTAAATATGAAGTTTCATGAAGATCCGATCACTCCTTCGTAAGTTAAAAATACGTCATTTTTCCTAATTTTTCAGGATTAACCCCTCCCCAATAGAGCGGATCCGTTCCAACTATGTAAATCACGTATCTAAGACTTCTGCTTATTTTTCCCACCAAGTTTTATCCCGATCCCTCCAATCTAAGCATTTTCCATGATTTTAGGTCCCCCCAAACTCCCCCCAATGTCACCAGATCCGGTCGGAATTTAAAATAAGAGCTTTGAGACACGATATCCTTCTAAACATCAAATTTCATTGACATCCGATCACCCGTTCGTAAGTTGAAAATACCTCATTTTTCTAATTTTTTAGAATTACCCCCCCCCCCCCCAACTACCCCAAAGAGATTGGGTCCGTTCTGGTTATGCCAGTCATGTATCTAGGACTTGTAATTATTTTTCCCACCAAGTTTCATCCCGATCCCTCCACTCTAAGTGTTTTCAAATATTTTAGGTTTCCCTCTCCCAACTCCCCCCCCCCCAAATTTCACTAGATCCGGTCGAGATTTAAAATAACAGCTCTAAAACACGATATCCTTCCAAAAATCAAATTTTATTAAGATCTGATCAACCGTTCGTAAGTTAAAAATACTTCATTTTTTCTATTTTTTCCGAATTAACGGACCCCCCACTCCCCCCCAGATGGTCCAATCGGGAAAACGACTATTTCTAATTTAGTCTGGTCCGGTCCCTGATACGCCTGCCAAATTTCATCGTCCTAGCTTACCGGTATGTGCCTAAAGTAGCAAAACCGGGACCGACAGACAGACAGACCGATAGAATTTGCGATTGCTATATGTCACTTGGTTAATACCAAGTGCCATAAAAACAAGTCTACAAGCATCATTAAAACACAGAAAAAAGCAATTAAAACTCAACAAACGGGAAAAAACGTGAAAAAAGCTTATAATTGATAATATAAAAGCAAATAGAACCATGAATTACAGAAAAGCAGGAGGAGGGGGCATATCAACTAATTCCAGGGAGGGAGGGGTAGAGGGTCGTTATCAGAGGCACATTTAAGCCATATTAAGAAGCATTTCTGAGAAATCTCAATGAAAATACATCGTTTCTATTGCTCTATCAGACGCACCTGCAAGAAAAAGTGACACATTTTTGCATTTGGTTATTCCTGAGAGGTTTTAATGAAATGCCACATTTCTTTGAGCCAAAACTATGCATATTTCACGCCACCATGACAGTATGTGGCTGGCCCACTTCCTAGCAACAATTCCTGAGGGGAGGCTTGTTATTAGAGACAAATTTAATCCCTATTAATAGTTATTTCGGAGAGGTCTCAATGAGAATACCGCGTTTCTTTGAGCCAAGAATACGCATATTTACGGCACCGAAACAATATGCGGCTGTCCCACCCCCTAGCAAGAAATTCTAGGGGGAGGGCTTGTTATTGAAGATAAATTTAAACTATATCAAGTTATTTCTGAGAAGTTTTAATTAAAATGCCACGTTTCTTTAAGCCAAGGCTATGCATATTTTTCACGCCACCGTGACAATATGTGGCTGACCCACCCTAGTAAGCAATTCCAGAAGGGGAGGCTTGTTATTAGAAATAAATTTAAACAATATTAAGAGTTATTTCTGAGAGGCTTTAATGGAAATGCCACATTTCACTGAGCCAAGACTATGCATATTCACGCGACCATGACAATATGTGGCAAGCCGCCTCTAGCAAGCAATTCCAGAGGGGAAGGGTTGTTACTTGGAATTAATGTAAACCGTATTCAGAGTTATTTCTGAGAGGTCTTAAAGAAAATTCCTCATTTCTTTGACTGGGTGTTAGATTTCGGTCCCCTCACCTCAGAAAAACTCTTAACACCTCCCACCTTAACTTCGAGCTGTAGAACATGCTAGTCCAAGCAATTCCCGCCATCGTCGCAATATATGGCTGACCGATGGCATCATGAAAATACATATTATCATTCCTGAGCCATTTTGTCAGATATTTTCATGTTAAAAATCATGCATTAAATCCATTGGTTCATGTTTTCGCCAGCCAACCATCCATATTACACGAAGTCAATTCACGCCACCATGCCACACAATGATTGGCTCTCTGACAGCCCCTCATCGTTCCTAAGACATTTTCCAGGCATTTTCTTGTCAAAAATCATGCATTAAATACACTGGTTCATGTTTTTGCGAGCCAACCCTCCGTGATACGCCATGCCAATGCACGCCACTGTCTCACGCTATGACTGGCCGTCAGGCACTCTTTAGCACCCCCTAATTAATAAAGTAAAAATCAATTCCACTTCCCCCCGTTTCTTCCCCCCTCCTCCCGGTTACAATACCCAAACCCTATGATGTAACAACCAAAAAAATTCATAAGTAAACAAGCCCTGGTCCTCGCGGGTTTTTAAGTAAATAACACCTGCATCTCTTAGAAAATATTTCCTATTGCGTAATTAACACTTGTATCCCGAAGAAAACATTCTCTATTACGTAATTAACAGCTGCATCTTTTAAAAAATTAATAAAACCTCCGTCTTCCATTTAAAGCTTGATTCACTACTGATATTCACAAAACAGTGGAGTAACTCCAGACCACACTTATTGAAGGATTTAGTTTTCTTGCGCTTATTCAGATAAGATGTTTCATTACATGTTCCAAAACATGATATTGAAAATTTCTATATTTGCACCCAGACTTGTCAAGGAGAAGAACCAGGGAATTTACTGAACTCTATTCTTAGATAAAGGGTGTCTTTAATCCAATTGACGTTTCCACACATTTTCACTTGTATCCTAGGGGGCAAATCCTTGATAGTTCTTTGGGAGATTCTGAACTTCAAGTTTCTCAGTTCTGCAATCTATTTTATGAGGATAGATCAACCTCTGAGATTTATTAGTTTCATTAGATACAATTTATTGAAAAAACCAACACAGAATTTCCAGAAACACCAAACTAAAAAACTTTTATTGTTAAAAAAATCTTCATAATTACTGTTATGCAGTATTTTTCAGAAAGAAAGTCAGTCATTTTTTCTTCCATTCTCATAGGAGGCTGAAATTTCATAGACGTTGAACCACACTGTTAATATTTTCTGTTCTAGGAATTTAATTAAATGATGCTTCGATAGAGGCTTGAAACTTAAAAGAAGTCTTATAAGGGGCTTAACGATCAATCAAAGTCAATTTAAATAAAGCCTCCTCATAGAAGGATTTGAATGCAGGAGAAAGCCATTCAAGTTTCGCATAGAGACTAAATCTCTGGATGATTATATGTAACCACAAGATTAAATTGCATTCAACTCCTGCCACAAATATTGATCTAATAAACATTGGGCTTCTCAACGAATGACGTTACCTGAAAGGATTTTTTTATGACATAGGGCCCGAAGAAAAAAATATAGAGATTGACTAGTTCCAGAGCATAAAAACACCAAACGTGATGAGTAAAAGACAGTCGATTTTTCAAAAGCTAATAACGGTTAACACAAAGAAATGCGAATTGCGAATGTGACATGATATCAGTAGGTTTCCAGGAAGATTACGCTACGAATACACTGACAAAAATAAAGTGATTTTTAAATTATAACCAAGATACTTGGCAAGTTGATGATAATTTCTTATTGTGGTGAAGCTGCTATTGATGCATAACTTTCGAAAATACGTTCTTAAATCGAGTAGTTTCAAATCATCTTGAGCCCATGATCAGAATGGGAATCCCTCTAAACTCTTTCTTATAGGTGCGACAATGTAAATAATTTATCCCCACACATAGACCCTCCTCATAGAAGGATTTGAATGCAGGAGAAAGCCATTCAAGTTTCGCATGGAGACTAAATCTCTGGATGATTATATGTAACCACAAGATTAAATTGCATTCAACTCCTGCTGAATACAATATAAAGTTTCAGTCCAAAAAGGATAGGAATGAAAAAAAAAATTCAGGGAAAAATGACAACCGCTAAAAAACTAATTTATTGGTGGCTTTTTGGAAATAAAATTGCCTTTATTCTAAATGAAACTTTTGATGAATCTGAGGCGTAGATCCATTACCAAACTTCCCCTAAGGTACAATTACCCTCCGGATCAAAGAATGCAACTTCGCAGTTGAGCTCTCGGGAATTAAGAAATCCTACTAAACGGATCAGGATGCATAAATTTGAAAAGGGGAAGGCAAATTATTTGTTTGTTCAAACACGATCAGCAATCTGACTGAAGGAAATTTAGAAGGAAGTGTTAAAAAAAAAAAGTTGAATGACACGCTACCCAGTGGGGCGTATTTCAAGGTTTGACATGCTTGCGATATTCGTGTAAACAACAAAGAAATACTCATACGGAAAACATTCAAAACTCAGAAAAAAAAAACAAATGTCCGGAGATCTCAGGGGTGGGTAAGAAGTTCTGCCTTAATAGGGGCCTAATAATCCCTAGAAGCAGACAGTTTATGCAACATAATGTCAAACAGCATAAAAATGGTAACTGTCTCTATTTATTATCGTATCATAATTAATTTTATTACTTTGTTGATTACAATCAAGAGGGTAAACAAAATTATGTGAACAGCTGAATAGGGATTCATAGCCTACTTCTTCAGTTTTGCACACACAGAAACATGTTTTTTCAAGAAAAAGCTAAAAGCAATTTTAAAAGCTAAAAAGGGAATAAGATACTGAATAAACGACAGAAAATATATGAGAACAATAAAATATTTCGACTATGGTAAATAAAACATTTGGGATTAACATTCGTCCTCGAACATTGTCATGAACAGGTTGACTAAGTTTTCAAGTTTTATCTAAGCGATTCCTGAATTGAAGTGACTTCATTTTTTTTTTCTACGCTTATTATTTTTTAATTTTCACGAAGTCTTTAAACTAAAAAACAGAAAAAAATATTCACAATAATATGAGAACTACAATTAAAGCTCATATTAAGAAATTGACAAGAGGACAATTATGACTACAAAGCTAGGAGTTTTCAAGGTTACTAATTATAAGGATATTTTCTTGGCTCCATAGATTACATAAGAGTACTTACGGGTTCCAGTTTTAGTGCGACATTTTGTATAAAGCAGAAATGCTGCAAGTGAGAAGAAGCCCGACAAAAGTTCTGCACGACCAACGACTCCGGTAACCTGGAAATGGAGAGAACAGTCGCAAGATAACATGACATTTATCTATATTTATAGGATAAATCTTGCAATAATCAGTCACTAGAAATTTTAGAAACTGCTCCTAAATTGCTGTAGTGGTATTTTCCCTTTTCTAAGACAAAAAATAATTTATTGAAGACCTGCTACAAAATATCAGAAACTCGTTCCTTTTTGAGTGTCTGACTCAGAAGGCTAGGCCTAGATTTACCATCATACCCACTAAGCCCATGGCCTAAGGGCAAAATAAATTATCACTGAGTGATTTTTTATTAGAAAAAAAGGACGAACCCCCCAACTCGACCAAAGAGAGCGGATCTGGTCCAGTTATGTCAGTCACCTATCTTGGACTTTGGCTTATTCTTTCCACCAAGTTTCATCCTGATCTCTCCGATTTAAGCGTTTTCCAAGATTTCCGCCCCCCCCCCTAATGACACTGGATTCGTTCGGGATTTAAAATAAGAGATCTGAATTTCGAGGTCCTTCTAAATATGAAATTTCATTAAGATACGATCACTTTTTCGTAAGTCATAAATACCTAATTTTTTCTAATTTCTTAGAATTAACCCTCCCCCCAAATCCCCCAAGGAGTTCAGGTCCGTTCCGATCATGTTAATCCCGTATCTAGGACTTATGCTTAGTTTTCCCACCAAGTTCCATCCCGATCCCTTGACTCTAAGTGTTTTCCAAGATTTTAGGTTCCACCCCCCCCCCCCAACTTCCCCTTCACCGGATCCAATCGGTATTTAAGATAAGTGGTCTGAGACACGATATTCTTCTAAACATCAAATTTTATTAAGATCCGATCACTCCTTTGCAAGTTAAAAATACCTCATTTTTTCAAATTTTTCAGAATTAACTATCCTCCCCCAATTCCCCCAAAGAGAGCGGATCCGTTCCGGTTATTTCTATCAAGTATCTAGGACTTATGATTATTTTTACCACCAAGTTTCATCCCGATCCCTCCACTCTAAGCGTTTTCCAAGATTTTAGGTCCCCCCGAACTCCCCCCAATATCACCGGATCCGGTCGAGATTTAAAGTAAGAGCTCTGAGACACGATATCCTTCCAAATATCAAATTTCATTGAGATCCCATCACCCGTTCGTAAGTTAAAAATACTTCATTTTTTCTATTATTTCCGAATTAACCGACCCTCCACTCCGCCCCCCGATAGTCAAATCACCAAAAAGACTATTTCTAATTTAATCTGGTCCGGTTCCTGATACACCTGCCAAATTTCATCGTCCTAGCTTACCTGGAAGTACCTAAAGTAGCAAAACCGGGACAGACAGACCGACAGACAGACAGACAGAATTTATGATAGCTATATGTCACTTGGTTACTACCAAGTGCCATGAAAAGGGTAAAAACCTATCTCCACAGCCGAATGGATGAAGGCCGAATAAATGGCTTGGCACTTTTGAATGTCCATCGAGATGTTTCTGTATCAGAAGATGAGATTCTGGAAAAGTTAACTCTTAGCGCTGCTCGTAGGTTGCAATTTGCAATACAGGGTGAGTCTCTGTTTCTTGATATATGTCCTTTTGGTCTTTGTAGATGTTGCGTAACATCATGTGACTTAATCTTCTGTTTCGAGGGATTTGCCCCCCTCCCCGAAATAAATTCCTGTGTACATACCTCCTTAGATTTTTAGCTATTCAATGATATGTACGATTTTTTTCATTTCCTATTTGATAGCAAGATGTTAACGTTATATTCTTACATAGTTTACTTATTGAATCAGCAGTTTTTTACACAGTTTACTGCCGATTGATAGGAGTGTCTGTCTTTTGCTATAGCAATGAGGAAAGCTACACTTTCTAGAGCTCAAAACTGAGACCTGCTTGCTTGACAATGGAAACGGAGCAATCGGTTCGAAGCAACAATCATGGCCCGAAGAAATGAAAGTTATACCGAACAATTCCAGATAGCACTTCCTGACAATTAGTGCAAAACCCAACTTCGCTCCCCAACTACAGGCTCTGGCTCAAGAGTTAGCAATAACCTTCCTTTTTGGCCCGTAGTGAGAATCTTAGTAGGCGAAAAAAAATATAAAAGATTAGTACATAATTTCTGGGACGAGCTTACCGAGCCTAACTAGTGACTTTTTAATAAAAAAAATAAGTGAAAATTACGGAAGGCTATGAACCTGAAAAAAAATTCCCTGATTCTCGAAAAAGGGGGGAGATGCCCCCCCAAAAGTCAAGGTATCTTAATGAAAATCCACGATTATATCCAACCAAAGCCTCTTGCTCTCTCCCTCTCAGAAAACCCTTTTGGTACTACTTACCTCGTAAGGTCTGTGGTAATGCTGTAATTACAGAATTATCACATTAGTAAGAATGACAGACTAGCAGCATATCAGCGTCCTTGCTAGTTCAGCCAATTTTGCAAAAAAAAACAATCGTTTTGCAGTCCAAACGACACTAGAATATATCACAGAACTTATTCATCTACCAAATTTTCAAGTCTACCATCAAATTCAGCTAATTCGTTTGTATTGTAAAAATTCTTTCAACAAAATAAGTCTATTTAAAAATTATAAGATTCTCATTATCAATATTCCATCTCCAGTATAAAAATGAAACTAGATTAAATTCCACTTCCCGCAATTGCAGAGAGACAAAAAAAAAGTTACTATCGGGATTTTAATGCAGAAATTTCAGAGGAATTTCCTCAATTGAGACTTCGAAAGCGTTTCAAACCAAAAACAAATTTGGTCTTTGAAGAGCCCCTGGGTGTAATTCCCAATTCCTCTATAACATTACAATGCTTCTGGCCAAAGTATTCAGACTGTTTATTCGATTGTATTGAGTAAATAAGTTTCCAGAAAAAGGACAAAAAAGAAGTAGTTCGAAAAAAAAAAAAACAATCAAAGATTTTAAAACCCAAGAGGAAAAGAAAAAAGTTGATTTATTGTTTTCTTATCTCTTTTTTCTCTATCCTTTTCTGTTGATGACGGCTTCCGGATTTGAAGCCAAAGTATTTGAAATTCATTAGTAAATGTAAGAAAAAAATCAATGGTCACTATCTTGATTATAACTTTTAATGTTACTATATTTTCACTTCATTTTAATAATCAATCAAAATGCAGTATAGTCTAAGAAATTCAGCTTCAAAAGGGGCTTGCGCATTGATTGTAGATAATACAACGCGTAAACACAATTTTGCCATTATTAGTAAAGGGTTTCTGTGGCAATCACTTAGAATGAAATAGATATACACGCATAGAAACAAAACTATTATGGCTATTAAATGCTAAATAGGAGACAATCAATAGTTTTCTGTTTTGAAACAAATTAACATAGTCAAACAGTTCGTGGTATAGTTCGACTATAGTAAGGAGCGACCCAGCTCAATAGTAAACGCAACTCTTAAAAATCGGAATTTTGATGCTAAAAGATACATCAAAAGAATCGGATTTTCATGCTGATTTTAAATATATAAGTTTCATCAAATTTAGTCTTTGTCATCAAAATTTACGAGCCTGAGAAAATTTACCTTATTTTAGAAAATAGGGAATTATTTAGAATTTATTAATTTTGATTTTGGCTCTCCGCAGAGGAATAATTAAAACGAAATTTGCATTTTTTTTAATTTTTTTTTTTTTGGCTAAATGGCTTTCTCATAATTTTGATCGAATGATTTAGAGAAAAAAAAGCGGGGGAGGAAGCCTAGTTGCCCTTCGATTTTTTGGTTAATTAAAAATACAACTAGAACTTTTAATTTTTTACGAATATTTTTATTAGTAAAAGATTTACGTAACTTATAAATTAGCTTACGTAAAGAACTTTTGTATTCTCATATTTTTATTACATATATGAGGGGGTTCGCCCCCTTGTCAGATCCTCGCTCTTTACACTAAAGCTTAAATTTTGTCCCAATTCATTAAGAATGACCCCATAATCACAAAAGCCGTAGAATAAATAGTTGAAATTACTAAAAATACTTTAGCATAAAGAGCGAGGTATTAGGAGGAGGTGAGCCCCTCAAATGGGTAATAATTTCTGTTTGTTTTAAGTTTTAATGCTGTTCCTTACTTCCAGCTGAAAGAACTTTTTCATATTTATTTTTTCATTGTTTTTTTTTAAATAATGCTAGTAAATCCTGCGCTCCCTTCATGGAGATTTTCTTCCCCCATGACAAATTATCAATGGAAAGTTCCCCCAGCATATCCCCCTCTTCTCAACCCCTCCCCCAACCAAAAAAATCCTCCTGAAAACGCCTGTACACTTCCCAATATCCATTACTATATGTAAGCATTGGTCAAAGTTTGTAACTTGTTGCCCCTCCCATGGGGACTGTGGGGGAGTAAGTCGTCCCCAGAGACATAGTTATAAGGTTTTTCGACAACGCTGAATAAAATGGCTATCTCAGAATTTTGATCCGTTGACTTTGGTAAAATAATTAGCGTGGGAGGGGGCCTAGGTGCCCTCCAATTTTTTTGGTCACTTAAAAAGGGCACTAGAACTTTTCATTTCCGTTAGAATGAGCCCTCTTGCAATATTCTAGGACAACTGGGTCGATACGATCATCCCTGAAAAAAAAACAACAAAAAAACAAATAAACACGCATCCGTGATCTGCCTTCTGGCAAAAAATACAAAATTCCACATTTTGGTAGATAGGAGATTGAAACTTCTACAGTTGAGTTCTCTGATACGCTGAATCTGGTGGTGTGATTTTCGTTAAGATTCTATGACTTCTAGGGGGCGTTTCCCCCTATTTTCTAAAATAACGCAAATTTTCTCAGGCTCGTAACTTTTGATGCGTAAGACTAAACCTGATGAAACTTATATATTTAAAATCAGCATTAAAATGCGATTCTTTTGATGTAGGTATTGGTATCAAAATTCCATTTTTTAGAGTTTTGGTTACTATTGAGCCGGGTCGCTCCTTACTACAGTTCGTTACCACGAACAGTTTGACCGAAAAATTGGAGGGCAACTACGTCTTCTTCCTCACCCCTTATTTCTCAAAATCGTCTGATCAAAATTAATAGAAACCCATTTTGCCAAAAAAAGAATTAGTCTGCAAAATTTAATTTAATAATTTATATGCGGAGAGCCAAAATCAAATATTTATTAATTCAAAAACGTTCAGAAATTAAATAAAATACTAGTTTTTTTAACTGAAAGTAAGGAGCGACATTAAAATTTAAAGCGAACAGAAATTACCCCGTATATGAAATAGGTTTTCCCCTGCGCAATCCCTCGCTCTTTACGCTAAAGTTTGACTCTTTGCCATAATTCTAATTTCTAAAACAATTAAAAACTTTACGTAAAGAGCGAGGGATTGCGCAGGGGAAAACCCATTTCATATACGGAGTAATTTCTGTTCGTTTTAAGTTTTAATGTCGCTCTTTACTTTCAGTTAAAAAGTTTTTATTTAATCTTAGCAAAGGGATCAAAGAATTGCTTATGTACTTGTGATATTTTAAAACTAACACTATTGATTGCGCGTCATGAAATAGAAATTACAGTTCGTTTTACGGACAAATTTTGTTTTCCAGCCATATTTAATTAACGAATCTTTTTTTTTACTTAGAAAAATAAATTCTTCTTGAGAAATGGCGATTTTTAGATTTTGGGGGTTCGGCAATAACGACACTTAACCGCGAAGAAACAAAAACAATTTAACAATTTAGTCGACCACTTCATTTTGAACTAGCAACGTAAATCTAGACCAACTTCAACTTGAAAACGCTGCCTACTTGCTTACTTGAACGAAGTTTCCGATCAGAAGCCGAATCACGACTCGAAGAAGCAAAACCCTGGCAGAAAAACTCCAGACAAATCCTCTTATACATACTATAACTCTGGTTCAGCTAAGACCCAGACACTATCGTTTTCTGCCCCTCGCAAGAACTACACACGGCTGTCTAAAATTTGATATCATATTCGTCAATCTGGCCAGAGATCCTCACTTTCAATCAAAAACCAAGGAAATTAGACACTTATTCTTTCTCAGACAAACTGAAATCGACGGTTTGGTAAAGAAAAGTGACAAAATCGAAACTTTGTATATTCTTTAAATGATGAATTAAATTACATTCATATTAAAGGGTTACCTCAGAAGAGGAGGTCAAGGTGACTTCAGCCCAATAAGAGACAATAAAAATTAAACTGGTTTTCAATTTTATAATTGAAAATCCCATCTGATTACTTTTTAATTCGTATGATTACAATGTTTTTTATTCGTAAAAGTATTACTTACAAACAACTACACTGTTTGAAAATTTGCGACTGAATGTAAAAAAAAAAACGCAATACCCACCTAAAATTTCAATTGCAATCAAGGCAAAAATCGGAAACCAAGGATATCCCAATGCAATGTTGGATCGCCCAACACTGTGCCCAAAAAGGTTTTTTTTTTTTCTCAATGGTTTAAAACATATAAACATAACTCCCAGAGTCAATAGGACCCAAATGTACAAAAAAAAACTAAGACTAGAGGCACGGGCATCCCTGAAGTTTGGATTGGATTTTGTCCAATCGGCGTATATCTTGTTTACGTTTGTCCTCGGGCCAAAGAAACTCAGATGCAACCAAACTTGAAAAAATATATCGGGTTAAATATAGGGCTCAAACATTTGCGGTTGGAAGCCCCAGCTTTATTTTGTGTAATTTATGTTTTTCTAAGTTTTAAATTGATAATTTGTTTTTGTATCTATCCATTTCAGATTTAGTTTATTCCGTTCATCATACTTTCCTGTTCGTTTTAGATTTTGACGTAACTCTTTACTTTTCTTTGAAAAATCATTTTTTAAAGAAATGGAGCTGCCGGATTCGGCTTCTAAGAGGTTGCATTAGTAGCATTGAAAGCTCTTTTTGAGTTCACGAACGTCGACATGTATTAGGTTTCTAAAAGAGATTAAACAAAACTTGTTGCTTTGTCATAAGAGACTGGAATAATAGCTATAATCAGAACCATTGCAGTGACGCATTATGCTGACTCAAGATCCGTCGCTACTTTTCATCGATTACTGATCTCGAGACTGAGCTGGAATGACCTTATTTTCTTCAGATCATTAATCCCTAGCTTTAGCCCTTGTTTCCCATGGTGGCAGGCCGATTGTTTCATTCCAGTTCATCGCCTAGCCCCATTCTCTTAGCTCCTAAATTCTGATTAGTGTCAATTTCGAAATGATGAATTTTCAGTTTTACATTTTAGGGGGATTCCTCTTGTCATACAATTTCCATCCTAGTGTTTATTGTATCAAAGGGGAGGGTAACTGATTTGTGTCGTGCTATGGCTACGCTGTATGCCAACTGTTGATAAAAATTTCTTTTCCAGTGGAAACATTTCCGAAGGTTGCAAAAGAGTAAACAAATAAATATCAGCAGTAATAGCATGGGCTTGTAATATAATTTATTACAGCCTAGATGTCTTTATCCAAGAAGTAGATAAAGGGAGAAAACCGTCTAGTAGACAGGAAATTTATTGCAGTACCGTTCATTCGCTGTTTGTTTAACGGTCGTTTAAATGAACATCACATCAGATGCAGCAAACTGACGTCACATTAGTAAAGAGCCGTGTTCCTCCGATATCTCATTTTTTTTCTTTCCTTTTTTTTCCAACTTCGTACGAACTGTATGGCTTCGGAAAGCTCAATAGGGCTCATTCTGTCAGGCGTCGATAGTTCTGTTGCCCTTAAAGGGTATCAGGCATTGGACGACCACCACCCCCTCCCATGCCTTTTTTCTCCCTCGGGCACCTTAATGGACTCAATAGTATCGGATAAACAATTTTAGATGATCATTTTGTTCAGAACATACGAAAGGTCTGTTGAAACTGCCTCATGGGTTGAGGTAATACCTACATCCCTAAATGTAATGACCCTAAAATATGTAAATTACCCATTGTTCCCAAATAGGTTTTAGTAGAAAAATAAGGCATTTTCGGCTTTGGTTTTCGATAAGCTTGGCACTCTTAGGGATCGAAACTATTTCCATATTTATCCCATGGTAACTGCAGAAATGCGCAAATATGAACTGTGAAATGGCCAAATATGATTATGGCGGAGAAAGCTTGTTGGCCACGCCCATACTTTGGTATGGTGATAATTTTTGAAAAAGGTTTTGAAAAAGGTGATACGAAATTTACATGAAAAACTTTGGGTTTATCTTTAAGGGGAACGTGGTAAGTAAATTATTTTGTAAGGTCTTGTACTTTAGGTTAAGAGATTGTTTAGAAAACGAGAAAATACTTACCTATGTACCAGCAGGGTTCAGATAGACGTTTAATATTCTTGAATATTTTTTTTGCTTTGGAGGAATAAAGAAGGAAATAGGCTAGAGGGTTGTCGGCAATTCATGGCTTTTGAGGCCTTAAGAGTGTTTTAGACTCGGTAAGTAGAAAGTTGTTAATTGAAAGTCGGTTAGTAGTAGGCCTGCACTTTTTTTTTTGCAGTGATAATAGCAGAAATGTAATGGAGGATGAAGTTTATTGTGAAGGTCATGAAAAAATTTTCTGGAATGGTTTTGTCTCGTGTGGGAGTGAAACAAGGATGCACTTTATCTCCTCAGTTATTTTCCCTAAATTATGATTTAGATAACTATACGAAAAATGATGAAACCCCTTATGCATCTTTGGATTGGTTTAGGCTATCGTTAATGGCATTCGAGGATTACATAGCTCCAGGGGCAGATAACTAAGATAATCTTCTGAACTAGTTAGGCGTAATGAAGAATTAGTAAATAAGGAAGGATTTAGAGTTAAATGCTAAAATGTCAGTAGTACAAAGGAGAGGTTGAGTATGAGGTTGAGTATGAGGTTACAGGTAATTGTAAATCTAATTTTGGAGGAACAATGTTAATGTTCCTAGGTTAAAGGGTTAAAGAGGTTAAAGAGGATTTTTTTTTTTTTTTTATTGCGGTGTTAAGTTAGCATACTAAAGCGAATGTTTAGGCATGTAGAAGATTGTAAATTGTAATTTGAGGAGTAATAGGTTAATAAATATGCTATTGAGCAGTAAATTAGGTCAGCTAAGTGATATGAAGATTCAGAAGCAAGTATTCCAGACAAAACAGCTTCTAGTCTACATTATGTGTCCGAGGTTTGGAGTTTTGCTAAAGCAACTAAGTTATCAAGTAGTTTCATCTAAGACGTTTTAGTCTGATTTGGTCATTCGTGGCCAATCAGGTCAAGATACTGGACCGTTGTGGCCTGTCGGGGATGTGGAATGAAGGAAAAGGCCCGCTGGATGACAGCGAGCCAGAAGGGAAGAAAGCACATCAAACCCCAAATGACCAAGAGATTCAAGACTACCAAGCCAAAAGGACAAATCTATTCTTTTTAGGTTTTACTCCCAAGCTAAAGAGTGTTAGGAAGAGGACGCTTATTTTAATTTGGGTTGAATAGAGAGTATTTGAAGAATTTGTCGTTGCTGAGGGGGGTAGCTTGGATTTCGGAGAGAAGAAATTTTTCGGAAAAGTTTACGTTGGTGACCAGCCCCTACTTTCGCCCAATGTGTGGATATGTGAATGAGAGTCTTTTTCAATGTGTATGCAAGTGTGAAGACCTGTCTGATTTTCGGAATGAATGATCTGGAAAAGTTTCAGGGAGCGACTTTTGGTTAATTGGGCGAATGTCTGAGAGCAACGAGTGTGCTATTAAGAATTTCTTTCATATAGGGGTTAAGCATACGGAATTATGTTTGAGTGGATGGTTTGTTAAGATTTTTTGGCGTTGAATTTTATTACGGTTGTTTATCGGCTAAAAAAGTTAACCCCTTTGTATTTTCCTCTTCTTTGGGGCTGTGTTATTTGAAGTAGTACTTTGTTCTTCGTTTTTTTTTTGTTTTTTTTTTTCGTCTGTTGCAATGGCTGTCTTTATAAACCCTGATTGCCAAAATAACGTATCTGTTACATCTCGGGAATAGCTTGGGATATTGAGTTGAATCTTTCACTGAATGTATAGGTAGAAAAATGGAACCTAAAATTTTATTTTTGGGGAGTAAATAACATTTCAAAACATTTCTGGCTTCAAAATATTGCTTTGTCTGAAAACTGGGCACGACCAAGGGCCAATAATCTTCCCTGAAAAGCATAAAAGAAAAGCTTCTGGGTCAAGACGACTGGGTCGTCCGAAATCGGGCCAAAAATATTTTTACGACCAGCCAACGTTCATTACGCTTTTGCTCAGCAGATATTTCGAATGTTTTCGATTATGCCAGATTAAAGACTGAAAGATTTGTGAATTCAAAAAATAAGTCTATCCAACATTTTAATCTTAAGCATACAAACTGAGAAACCTTTGAATACTCCTACAAATAAACCATAACTGAGGGTAAATAAACTAAGGATAAATATAAGCAAGTCGAATTTTGTCATTTTCTCACGATCGCCAGATTTTTACCCATGAATGAAGGAATTAAATACTTCTAATGAAGTTATAAAACGGACTGGTTGTTAAAAATACATTGAGATTGTAATTGATGAAACCTTATCTTTTAAGCAGTATGTAACTTTAACTAGTAAAATTCTAGCAAGAAATCTAGGTAGGCTATAATGAAGAAACTCAAGCATTTTTTTTCCAAAATTTGTCCCCCACCATCTTTATTTTTCTTTTACACACGCGTATATACTTTATTGTTCAAGTATTTGACTCTCCACTTTTCCATCTATCCTTAAAACAATAAGAGTTCTAAAAAATCACGCAGTTAGGCTTTTAGCAGGGATTCCTCCTCGGCAGTCTGTTCGGGAATTTTATCCAACCTTGTAAATTTTGACAGTTGCAAGCCTCTGTGAATTTTATGTATTGTGGTTTATTTTTAGATTACTGCAGGATATTCAACTACGCTGTTTTAGTGATTTATTATGCCTTAGATCTTTTGTTTATTCGCACGATGCAAGGGGTAGTGTTGATTTAAGTGTACCTAGAGGCATTTCTTCGTGTTTATGTTTTTCTGTTTTATACAGAAGTACACGGAAATGGAATAGTTTGACTAGTAATATAAGGTGTATTGGAGACCCCGGTATATTTCGAAAAACCATTAAGGAACTGCTTTTTGTAGATTACGGGTTTTGATTCATTCATTTATTCTTTTATTGTGGGGGTTATGATGATATGTAGTTCCCAGAGGAAAAGTAAAGTAATGATGCTGTTTTTTTTCATATTTATAGTTGAGTGGTGTCGGTGGCCGAGTTTTCTTTTATTTTATGTATTTTGATTCTCCATCTTCCCCTCGGACAAGCTTTGCTTTTAGGGGAGGTAGTAACCATTTTTTTGTTTATTATCTGCTTAATGAATAAATCCTTCTCTCTCTCTCTCTCTCTCTCTCTCTCTCTCTCTCTCTCTCTCTCTCACTCTCTAGCCAATAATAAAAATCATAAATGGCTAAGTGAACGAGCAATTCAGGCAGCCAAGAACAAAGACGTCCACGAAATCAACAACATTATTCGGACCAAGATTCGAGAATTTTTAAATACCAAGATTCAAGATTCAGAATTTTCAAATTCCCTGGATCTCCCAGGGTTTCCACCACACATGCTACAACTAAAATAGGCGTATCAATAATACTGTTGCGAAATATTAACCCGCCAAATTCTTTACAACTGCACGCGACTTGCCGTAAAAAAAAAAACAAACAAACAAAAACAACATGAAAACGTAATAGAGGCAACAATATAGATAGGGTCTTCCGAGGGTGAGGATGTTCTTATTCCTCGCATTCCCATGATTCCAAAGGATCTGCTATTTCAATCTAAAAAATTACACTTCCCAATTCGATTAGCATTTGCAATCACTATCAACAAAGCTCAAGGGCAATCATTAGAAAAATGCGGTATAGATCTAAATACGGATTGTTTTTCCCATGGACAATTATATGTTGCATGTTCTAGAGTCGGTAAACTAGATAATCTATTTCTATGCACAGAAAATGGGACTGCGAAGAATGTTGTATATCCACAAATTTTACACAGTTAAAATTAGCACCTTGCATATGTGTTGCTTTAGGGGGGGGGGCTTGCGGCTCAGAGAGAAATTACCAAAAGACAGCGAGTCGATATATTACAAGAGAAACGCGAAACCAGGCTTGCGACTGAAAGAGAAAGTAAAAAAAAAATGCTTGTCGAGGAATTACCAGAGTATATCAGAGAAATTACCAGTTGTATACCCGCAAGTTTTACGCAGTTAAAAATTAGCACCTTGCACACATGTTGCTGGGGCAAGTTCCGGAAAAAAAAAATAAAGAAGAAAATAAAATGAAAAAGAAGAAAAAACTAAAAAAAAAACTAAAAAAGGTAAACAACGAAAAACTAAAAAGAAAAAAGAAAAAAACTAAAAAAAAACTAAAAGACTAAAAAAAGGAAAAAATTAAAAAAGAAAAAAATTCAAATTAAAAACAAGGGATTACAAGAATTCAAAAACCTTAAAAAAGAAAACTAAAACTTTGAAGCTTATTAGATATCATTGCTAAAAGCTGGACTTGCTTTAATAATCAAATAATTTTGAAAAAAAGTGCAATAGAACCCAAGGGACAAAGAGAATCCATACATAGAATCCTGCCACATGCCGTTCTTGGGCGCGGCGGCGAAGCCGCCGGGCCCTAGCTAGTATATATATATATATATATATATATATATATATATATATATATATATATATATATATATATATATATATATATATATATATATATATATATATATATATATATATATATATATATATATATATATATATATATATATATATATATATATATATATATATATATATATATATATATATATATATATATATATATATATATATATATATATCGCCGCCGCTAGGGCGCGGCGGCGAAGCCGCCAGGCCCTAGCTAGTATATATATATATATATATATATATATATATATATATATATATATATATATATATATATATATATATATATATAGCTAGTATATATATATATATATATATATATATATATATATATATATATATATATATATATATATATATATATATATATATATATATATATAATATATATATATATATATATATATACATATATATATATATATATATATATATATATATATATATATATATATATATATATATATATATATATATATATATATATATATATATATATATATATATATATATATATATATATATATATATATATATATATATATATATATATATATATATATATATATATATATATATATATATATATATATATATATATATATATATATATATAGCTAGTATATATATATATATATATATATATATATATATATATATATATATATATATATATATATATATATATATATATATATATATATATATATATATATATATATATATATATATATATATATATATATATATATAATCACTTTTAGTAAAGTGCAAATGGTGGCCTGGCCATTAAAAGGCTTAGAAGGCTTTAAGCCCTACTCCTGTGTTGCCGTAATTCTTTCCGATTTAGATTTGAAGTGATCATTAATTGCTGTCTGTTCATATTTTGTCTCGTTTATTCATTGAAAGCAGTTTCTGTTCACTTTATGTTTGCATTGTCGTTTGACATTATTTCTGCTTGTCTTTAGCTCTTTACTTTTCTTCGAAAATATTCTTATTTCGACAAAAAAAATCAATTAAGTTCTGTTCGTTTTTAATTGACACTGTTCTTTTTATTAGTTAAAAAAAAGGAATATTTGTATAGTTTTATCAGTTTTTCTGCTTAAAAATTACGATTCTGGCTTGCTATATCTATCTTTTGGACGCAATTTTGTAACAAGTTTTGATAATATTTTTAGAAGACTTTTGGGTGGATGAGGAAGGGGAATATTATTCAAGGAAACGGATTGAAAATCTTCTGAAAGTTTGGCTGTCTATAGGACTGAAGCTATCCTCTTAAAACCTTTGAGTATAGACAGATATTGATGGACCATTTTACTATAAGAATCTATTTGCATTATATCTTTTTATTAACTGCTTGTTCATCTAAATAAATAAACTTTTAGCTCAATTATTAAAAAGACTTTTGTTGCGTAAAAAATGAAAAATAAGCCGTCAAAAATCAATGCAACTGATTTATTTTCAATTGAAATCCCTTGGTTATGAAACTTCAATTGAGGTAACTTCGCGGCCTGAAATTTTCCGCAGATCAAACGCACATTTTTGACTGCCTGGATTAACATAGTGTCGTTTGATGGACGTATGTACTGTCTATTGATCTAATTTATTATACTCCTCAACTTCCCCTGGAAGTTTCAACCAGATAACGTTGACCGTTTCTGAGATATTGCGCTCACGCCATTTTGACAACCTCGATACATACACTGACTTTTATGTAGTTCAAAATCCCCTGAAAATTTCAACACATATGCCCTTTTGATAACCTGGATGCATGTAGTGCCTGTTGATTTAGTTCAAAATTCCCAGAAAATTCGAACTCCACACCCTTAGTCTTTCCTAAGATATAACAGATATGCCCTTTTTACATCTTGGATGCACGTAGTGACTTTTGATTTCGATAGATAGATATATTTCTAACGAACAACAACAATCATTCAACAAATACAGTCACTAATCCAGCAAAAAATTCCATGGAATGTGGTATTTTTCAAAACCCCATGCAAATTCCAATTTGATTCTATTAGCTGTTCATAAGATATTACATATACATCCTTTAAACGACCTGGGTGCATATAATGTCTTTTGATTTAATTTAAAATTCCCTGAACTTCCCCTGAAATTTTCAAGTTAATACCCTAGACTTGTCCTGGGTTAATGCAGGCATACTACTTTAACAGCCTACATGCACTGAGAATATTTTGGTTTAGTTCGATTTGAATATCCCTTCAACATTCCCTGAAAATTTCATCCTTTGTCACTCCTCGGGTATCACACATACACCCTTCTGCCAAACTGGATGGAAATAGTCTTTGATTTAGTTCGCCGTTTTCTTTGATATTCCCTAAAAATCTCAACTTAATCCCTTAGCCGTTCCTGAGATATTGCCGATATGCCCTTTATCAACACAGATATACATAGTGTCTTTTAATTTAGCTCCCCCTCAAAATACTCTGGAATTTTCAATTTAATACGCTTAGCCGTTCCTGATATATTGCAAATACGCCGATTTGACAACCGGGATGAACAAGGTATACTTTGATTTAATGTTATACCCCCCTTATCATGCCATGAAATTTTCAACTTATTAAATTTAGCTGTTCCTAATATGTTGCAGATATGCCCTTTTGGCCAAATGGATAGTGATAGTGTTTTAATTAGTTTGACATTTTCTTTAATGTACTCTTAAAGTTTAACTTTATACCCTTATACGTTCCTAAGATAATGCAGATAGGGCTTTTTGACAACCTGGATGCAAATAGCGACTTTTGATTTAGTTCTACATCCCCTGAAAGTTTCAGCTTAATAATCTTGGCCGTTCGTAATATTTTGAAGATACGCCCTTTTGACGACCTGCATGTACAGTATGTCTTTTGATTTAGTCCAACATCCCCCTCAACGTTTCCTGGAAGTTTCAAGTAAGCAGTTCCTGAGATATTATAGATCGAGATATTGTGGTTAGATATTGACAATCTGGATGCAAGTAGCTCCTTTTGATTTAGTTCAACATCCCTGATTACCTGAAAGTTTTGACGTAATATCCTTATCCGGTCTTGAGATACTGAAGATAGATTCTTTTAAAGACTGGATGCCCATAGTGTCCTCGATTTTGCTCAACATCCCCCTCAACATGCCCTGAAAATTTCAGCCTAATACTCATAGCCGTCCCTGAGAAACTGAAGATACGCTCCTTTGAAAACTTGGATGGTTTAGTTCAGTACCCCTCCCCCTTGAGCATTCCCCAAAACTTCGAACTTAATACCCATAGCTATTACTGGGATAATGAAGGCACGTCCTTCAACAACCTGGATGCACATAGTGTCTTTTGATGTAATTAAACATTATCTGAAATTCTTATCATAATACTCATAACCGTTCCTGAGATATTGTACAAGTCCCATTTTCTTATTATAAATCATATGTTTAAATAATTGGCAATTTAAATTATTTATGACCTTCGCCCCAGATCCTGGGAGGGGGAGGTGGGTCTTGCGATCCCGAAGGCATATTTATTGGACCTTTCGACTATTTTGAACAAAAACAACTTGTTATCCTTCCAAAAGTATACTTTTCATAAGCTCACTCTGAAAGCTAATATTCTTTTTAAATTCGGTCTACTAAAATTGAGAAAAACATATCCGAATAAAGAATTATTTAAGCGATGAATGTTATCGATGAGAGCTGTAGTGTTAAAAACACTGTATAAACCCCTTAATTTAAATGCAAACCCCGTCTTCTCTATCTGGTAACTGTTCTTTCAAAGGCCATAACCAATGAGTAATTTTCTTCTCCTATAGAGCGGTTGCTAAGTAATACGAAACAACTTTCAAGAAAAGAAATGTCCAGAATCCTTATGTACCAACATTCGTCACGGATTCAATTTGGGAGAGCATCTCTGGGACTCAGAGAGACTCGTCTCTGCATGAGGATTCACTCATTAGAAATTCTAGCTTGCTATATTCCTTTTTTTAGGGTGTCTTCTAAGGAATTTAAACAAAATGAACACAGCTAAATTTTGTATCAAAATGGCTGATCTAAAAGTCAGAACAACAGTACTTTAAGGTAACAATTTGTGAAAATTATAAACGGTGATTGCAGACAAAACGATTTTGAGGGAAACCGTGCTTAACCACCATATTTTTTCTTTGCATTTTTTACAAGCATAATTATATGTTAAACGACACCCTAAGATAATTTTAACCCAAAATACAAACAAGCATGAGATATAATGCCATTCATGTGAAGATCACTCAGAAAACCACAAAGGCCCACATAACAGGAGCTTGAAGCCTGATATTTTGTTGTCAGGTTATTCCTTTACCGCTGCATTGAAAATTCGTGGTAAAATTCGTGTAAATTGACTTTACATTAAAGGTGTTAACAGGGCCTAAAATTTATTAAAGCCTTAGAGTGACAAATAGTTCCAAAATATGATAGCCTTTCGCAGGATTCAAAGCGATTAATAAAATTTGAAATTAATCTTAGCCCAATATTGACGCATGTATTTTTGTATTTTTTTTTTACCGATTTTACGATAAATTACCAATTTTGTTGATACAGGTAGGAGCCCATAAAGTTTCATCAAAGTGTGCTTACATACAAGTTTACTTTGATAAAAAAAAAATAATAATAAGGAAATACAAAACATGGTTTCCTAGTAAGTTAAGGATCTCAGTTTAAATTCCGGAGCGGAAGCATTGTTGAAGCTGAATGACATAAACTCTTTGATTTAATGAGTATGAAAAGTTATCGAAGAAAACGTTAATTGAACCTTAATGAGGGCCATCCTCGCGGTCAACTGGTAGGAGTCAATTACAAAAAGACAGCGTGTTTTGTACAAAAATCTTCCTACGAACTAAAGACGTTGAAAATGCTGACAAAGCAGTTAGCAAAAAACAAAATTACCATTAAGGAATACAGTTCAAGCTAGAATCATGTGTGCGAGGTCATATTTGCACGCTGCTGATGCTGTTTATCGTCGAACTTATTATCTGAATTTCACCACTTTAAGAAATGTCCCGAGAAAAAAATATGCACGTTCTCTTGCGGCCAGCAACGACTTAAGATAAGGGGCGCCTCGAAATTATAAGCGACGTGAAGCGTTTGAAAAGATCGTAACTACTTCGAGGCAAACGATGATGGACAGTGGACGATCAATGACTTGGTTGATTATATGAGCGATTTCCTTGGGGACTCGGACGAGGTACCGTATACAGACAAGTAAATGAAAAGAAGGACCAACAAAAGGTTTGGTGACCTACTCATAATCTCCGAAATTTGCGTAAAAAAGAGTATGATGACACTTTGAAATAATGCAGAATTCATAACTCACAAATTCTACCCTGCAGGTGATGTGATTGACATCACAAAGAAAGAAGGATGCTAGAAATGGCAGCGGATTTACTTAAGAACTATATCAAAGGCATAACCCAGAGGAGAGACTTCTATCTTGACTTGGAAGATGCATTTAACGTATAAAATGCAATTGGCTTTCTTCGACACTCCCTCCACTTGTTTTTTAGTTTTACATTCGTTGGCTAAAAGGAAACAGCAAAAAAAGCGGTCGCTTGGTCAATGCATTATGCAAGTAACTAGACCAAGAGCTGTTCGATGTCCACTGCAGCTTGCACCCTCAATTCATGTCAATCAATAATTCTGCAGCAAAAAACTGGTCAATAGTCTGTATAAGCTAAGTTATTGTTCGTCATATGGTGAAGGGAAAATCTATGTGAGAAATGCTGCAGTTGCTAGCTCACTGAGGATCAGCAAGCTTGCAATAAGCAAATTTGTCAGCACGTTGCTGACAACGTTTACCACAACCTTTGCCCCCTGGATAGCTAAAAAACCTTCCATGGCAAGGGAATAATAGCGGCAGTGTCACCACCACCCTTGAATACAGCAAAGACAATAGAACATAAGATATGAGTCACCTGGAATCAGCTAAAAGAGGCTAGTGGCACGGGGATCAGGTACTTGCGACGAATATTAGAGCCAACGACATTTATGTTTGAGCCTTTATCCTTTAAAAAGTAAGAATCAAACACTAGTGTCGGCTTCCTTTGTAAAAAATGGTAAATTTTTTGTAGTAATATCCCAAGCTGACAAGGCGCCATGCAATCTGTTTACTTTCACAATAAACTTGAAGACTATCCTTCTGCTATATCCATTTTCTTCACTCCTATGACCGATATAAGTCCATGCAACCCCCCATAAACATACACAACCTTGCTGTTTGTAGTTGAGCAGCATAAGAGACTGAGCTTGGAACCAAAGCATTTGTTCGACTTACCTTTATACCTGAAAGCCTTCAATTTTATGGAGCTTGAGCTTTAGAACTCACCTTTAGGGAAGGTAGTTCTGAAGCTTGACCCGTTCCACACAGCCACGAGCTCAGCAATAAGCTTAGAAAACCTAAAGCAGAACTGGGGACTAAGAGAAGTTTATGAAGTGATTTATGCTTCAAACACCGTTACACCCATCTTAAAGACAAAGGCTGGTCCAGATCTGTACATAGACTGCTTCTTGGGAGATAAATACTCCCATTGCCACAAACCTGTTAGGCGTAGATGTGGAAAACCTACTTAGCAGAGATGAGCTTGAAAATGATTGCCTTAAAGAGTTGGCCACAATGTATATTGGTCTTGTCATAAGACATATTCATTAAGAATAAATATAAATCGAAGAATGACATAACGTCCCACAACCCCTGCGACAACGGTGGTAAACTCTGCAAGTTGCCTAGTATTTACAACTGGATTTTATAGTGGAAAAGGAAGCTTGTTTAGTCCTGGGTGTCCGATTAGCTCAAAACCTTCGAAGATCATCTTCTGAGCCACGCAAATCCTACATTTTGTTATGAGTGGGGTTGGGCTAAGCTTAGCAAGGACAAAAAAGGAAGAAAATGCAATCATACTGTGATTAGCAAGAAGTGTCCGATTTTTTTCTTAAAATGACCTGCTTTAAACTCCAGGCCATGAAACCTCTCATTTATAATTTCAGGACCACGGAACCTTAATCAGGAAGAAAATTTGTTTAAATAAAATTCCTTCTTTTTAAAGGACAAAGCAGCACTCTTTTAATAGATGACCTAAAATTTGAGAAACAATTTAAACCCAAAAGTAGTAACAACGAAATAATACAACAAGATTTTTTAATAAAATGGTCAATCGACGTTCATTTATATTCAAGGTTATAAAAAGATGGGGGCCAGGATGGCTTTAGCCCTGTATAAGGCAAACAATTATGCACATTTTTAAACCATTTGAATACTATTCCCCCTCTTTATTCACCGGGAGTTTCATATTAAAACCATTATTAGAATTCGTTGCAAAAATTTTGACCATAATTTGAAAAGCAAGCCAAAATCTGAAGGCCTAAGCAGAAAAACTGACAAAAACTTTTTCTTTTTTTTTTGCTTTTATTCCTATTGCTAAAATTTTAGCAAATAAAACCACACTGTTTAAAATACGAAACATTTTCAATGAAATGAAAATAACATTCAATCCCTTTGAAGATTCTGAGGGGGAGGGAAGGGGAAAAGTAGCCCTGGACTTATTTTTACCGATTAGCCATGAGATATAATTTTTTATTGTGTTATTGTTGTAACATAAAAAAACATACTACTTAAAACTCCTTTTTTCTCATTAGAGCGGAAGTAAGGTTCGGGCCTTTGGAAGGCTTAGAGGGGGGGAGCCTTTATCTTATTTGTGGTAATTTTTGTTCGTAATGCTTATACGGTAGATACTTAATACGGTAATACTTATTGTAATTTCTGATCATATTGACCATATCTGTTCGTTTTCAGTTTGAATGATTCTATAACTTAATTTCTGCTCCTTTTTGGTTTAATATAGCTCTTCCGTTTAACATAACTTTTTGTCTTGGATTTTCTTTTCTACTTAGTATTTGAAGGTACTTAGTACTTAGTATTTAATATTGCTTATATTACCGCTTCTTTTCGGTGTTTCTGTTTATGTGTCAATCAATACTCCTAACAATTGTCTCGCATATCCATACTATCAAATACACCCCTAGTTTCACATTCGTGTTTACTACATCTTCACTGCAGCCTTTGGCCTTAATTAAATAAAAAAACAAGTTTGAAATGAAAGTAAGGAGCGACATTAAAACTTAAAACCAACGGAAATTACAGAATTACACAAATGAAAGTAAGGAGCGACATTAAAACTTAACACCAACAGAAATTACTCCGTATATGAAAGGGACTTTACCTTCTCAACGCCCCGCTCTTTACGCTAAAGTTTGACTCTTTCTCTTAACTCTACATTTTAAAAGAGTAAAAAACTTTAGCGTAAAGAGCGGGGCGTTCAGAAGGAAAAGCCTTTTTCATATACGGAGTAATTTCTGTTCGTTTTAAGTTTTAATGTCGCTCCTTACTTTAATTTAAAAAACTTGTTTTTTTATTTAATTTCTGAACGCTTTTGTTGAATCAATTCACGTTTTGATTTTGGCTCTCCGCAGAGTAATAATTAAAACAAAATTTGTATATTTAATTTTTTTTTTTTGGCTAAAGGGCTTTCTCATAATTTTGATCGAATGATTTTGAGAAAAAAAGAGCGGGGGAGGAAGCCTAGTTGCCCTCCGATTTACGGTTAACTAAAAAGGCAACTAGAACTTTGAATTTTTTACGAATCTTTTAATAAGTAAAAGATATACGTAACTTATAAATTAGCTTACGTAAAGAACTTTTGTATTCTCATGTTTTTATTACATATATGAGGGGGTTCGCCCCCTCGTCAGTACCTCGCTCTTTACACTAAAGCTTAAATTTTGTCCCAATTCATTAAGAATGACCCCTGAATCACAAAAGCCGCAGAAAAAATAGTTGAAATTACTAAAAATACTTTAGCGTAAAGAGCGAGGTATTAGGAGGAGGTAAGCCCCTCATATGGGTAATAATATCTGTTCGTTTTAAGTTTTAATACTGCTGCTTACTTCCAGCTGAAAAAAAACTTTTTCATATTTAATTTTTCATTGTTTTTTTTAAGTAATGCTAGTAAATCCTGCGCTCCCTTCATGGAAATTTTCTTCCCCCATGACAAATTCCTCCTGAAACAAAACAAATTCCTGCCTCCAACCAAAAAATCCTCCTGAAAACGCCTGTACACTTCCCAATAACCATTACTATATGCAAGCACTGGTCAAAGTTTTGAACTTGCAACCCCTCCCATGGGGACTGTGAGGGAGTAAGTCGTCCCCAAAGACATAGTTATAAGGTTTTTCGACTACGCTGAATAAAATGGCTATCTCAGAATTTTGATCCGTTGACTTTGGGAAAATGATTAGCGTGGGAGGGGGCCTAGGTGCCCTCCAAATTTTTTGGTCACTTAAAAAGGGCGCTAGAACTTTTCATTTCCGTTAGAATGAGCCCTCTCGCAACATCCTAGGACAACTGGGTCGATACGATCACCCCTGGGAAAAAAAAAAAAACAAACAAATAAACACGCATCCGTGATCTGCCTTCTGGCAAAAAGTATAATATTCCACATTTTTGTAGATAGGAGCTTGAAACTTCTACAATAAGGTTCTCTGATACGCTGAATCTGATGGTGTGATTTTCTTTAAGATTGTATGACTTTTAGGGGGTGTTTTCCCCTATTTTATAAAATGATGCAAATTTTCTCAGGCTCGTAACTTCTGATAGGTCAGACTAATCTTGATGAAATTTATATATTTGAAATCAGCATTAAAATGCGATTTTTTGGATGTAGCTATTGGTATCAAAATTTCTTTTTTTAGAGTTTTGGTTATTATTGAGCCGGGTCGCTCCTTACTACAGTTCGTTACCACGAACTATTTGATACAAGTAAAACTAAACCTACGTTGCCTGAGCAACGTGAAGTGTTGCGGCAACCTTTGTCCGGCTTCACCGAATAAAGTGTTGCGAGACAACACTTTGGTTTTGTTTCTTTGCTATCGGTTGAATGCTTAAGTTGTGAGCCTATCGAAGCTTTTAAAACGTTATGTTCAAAGAAGAACGCAATCAGTAATCACATGATCAAAGGCTATTCCTCAGTGTTGAAAAAACAACAATAACAAAAGAATATCACAAGAAGGGACTAAACTGAATTTACAGCCAGTTGAACTTTATCCTTTTCAATCGTAGACATCGTGGTTGATCAAGACTTAGAACAATATCTTATATAATCTAGTTGGTATTATAAAGCTATCGGTAACTTTTCAGGATCAAAATGCCATAGATGACACTCTTTTTAATATTAATTATTAATATAATTAATATTACTTATTACGTAATATACGTAATATTAATTATTACGAAACTGCCTCGTTGTTTTACGTTATCGTTTGTACCCGTTGCGTAAACACTTAAATATAGGTTACAGTGAGTATGGGTAGGCTACAACAACTAGAAAAAATTACAAACCCCTCTTCACTAAAGATGATTGTAGCCTAACAGTCGATTATTACTTACAAGTCCCCTACATGTCTTACCAATGGAACCAACTCGGTCTTACCATCAAATACGCTGGAAACAAATAATAGGTACACCAAATAGCAAAATTTACAAACCCCTCACTGCCGAAGATCATTATGAGCTAACAGCCGACCTTTCCTTATAAGTCCCCTACATGTCTCACAATTGGTATCGGCTTATTTTTGGTTTCAGTGTGTACCCTACTACTGAAGTTGTCAACCCCTTGAAACTTCCAAACTAGTATATCTCATGAAGGAATTTTTTGTACCAAAAAATGAATGACATATACTTTGATCAGCTCATCAAGAGCTGTCGATTGCCGTCAAAAAAAAAAAATTATATCTGTCTTAGTTTAAAAGTTGATTTTTTTTTTTGCCGTAGGCCAACATTCTAACGTCACGACTTAGAAAGGAGAAAAGCATAAGCTCCAATTTCTTTTGCAATGACAGAACTTTTACAGTTTAAGAGTTACATCTGATAACATTTCTCTACCTCAATCCCAAGTCCGAAAAAACAAATGATAAACCCCAAAATCACGACAGCACTTTCGGACCCGTGGGAAAATGCCGCTTTTTTGCTTCTGTAAATTTTTCCATTTATCACTCAAAGAAGATATATTGGCTATGGGGCCGGGTAACTGTCGCATATATTTAAAACTTATAGATTTTAGTCCATCTTCAATTTGAAAGTGGTGCCTGCCTGCTTGCCTGCTAAAACGGAGCTTTCCACTCGAAAGCAGAAACATGGTTTGATGAAACAAAAGCTTGGCTGCACAACTTCAGATACTCCTCTCTGACACAGGCTACATAACTCTACTTCACTTCGCACACCATAGGGTCTGGCTCGTGGACAAGCAAATACCATCCTTTTTGGCCCCAGGCAAGAATTCTGCGGAGCTTTCAAAATGTAATGCCATATTCATCAATCCGGCCAGAGGTCCACACTTTCCATAAAAACCGCACAGGTTAGACCTTTACCAGTTTCCAGGAATAAGCCGACATCGGCGGCATAGAAAAAAAAAAAAAAATCGGGACAAAACCAAAGTGTTGCTCTCGTAACACAATAAGGCTTGGTTTCGATTGAAAAAGTATATAATTTTTAGTCGTTTCTCTTTCCGAAAGGAAATCCTTTTATGCGTGACAGCTGTTACAATTCAAAATGTTTTATCTAAACTTCCGGTCACCCTTCTCAGGGCAGTGGCACAAGGGAAATTCGTGACCAAATAACTAGGAATTGTATCGACATATCACGCTTAGGAGGCTGAAAGATTCCAAATTAGGTTAATCACAAAACATTGTTCCTAGTCTCTTGAGCACGATGCACTAAGAAAATGAGGAAATCTAGAAACCATGCTTCAATAAAAACATATGATTTCCCAAATCTTATTGAATAGAACCGAAAAAAAACTGTATTTCTAAGACCTAGCAAAGTGTGTACAACTGTGATATGTAAATCACCGATGGGTTTTTTTTTATCATGAGAACAATATAAACTTGTCTACCGTAGTGGTCTGCATTGTCAATCAGCTTTTTTTAGAGTATGATTTTTTATTTACAACAAAACAAAAACACCGTGAATCAATGAAAACATAAATGCCTTATGGCATATTAAGCACATTACCTATCCAACAGTTCGTGATAACGAACTGTAGGTAAGGAGCGACCCGGCTCAAAAGTAACCGAAACTCTAAAAAACTGATTTTGGTACCAATAGTTACATCAAAAGAACCTAATTTTTATGCTGATTTTAAATATATAAATTTCATTAAGTTTAGTCTTACCCATCAAAAGTTAAGAGCCTGAGAAAATTTGCCTTATTTTAGAAAATAGGGGGAAACACCCCTTAAAAGTCATAGAATCTTAACGAAAATCACACCATCAGATTCAGCGTATCAGAGAACCATACAGTTGAAGCTTCGAGCTCCTATCTACAAAAATGAGGAATTTTGTATTTTTTGCCACAAGACAGATCACGAATGCGTATTTATTTGTTTGTTTGTTTTTTTCCAGGGTTGAGTGCATAGACCCAGTGGTCCTAGAATGTCACGAGAGGGATCATTCTAATAGAAATTAAAAGTTCTAGTGCCCTTTTTCAGTGACCTAAAAAATTGGAGGGCACCTAAGCCCCCTCCCAAGCTCATTTTTTCCCAAAGTCACAGGATCAAAATTCTGAGATAGCTATTTTATTCAGTATAGTCGAAAAACCTAATAAATATGTCTTAGGGGACGACTTAATTCCCCACAGTCCCCGTGGGAGGGGCTGCAAATTAGAAAATTTGACCAGTGTTTACATATAGTAACGGTTATTGGGAATTGTACAGACGTTTTCAGGGGTCTTTTTCACGTTGGGGGAGGGCAGGGGAGGGGGTTACGTGAGACGATCTTTCCATGGAAGAAAATATCACGAGGGAAGGAAATTTCCAAGAAGGGGGGTGCAGGATTTGCTAGCATTATTTAAAAAATGAGAAAAAATAAAAAAATGTTTTTTCAGCTGGAAGTAAGGAGCAGCATTAGAACCTAAGACAAACAGAAATTATTACGTATATAAGGGGGTTCGTCTCCTCCACAATACCTCACTCTTTACGCTAAAGTATATTTAGTAATTTCAACTATTTATTCTACAGCCTTTCTGATTCAGGACCCATTCTTAAAGAATTCGGACAAAAATGAAGCTTTAGTGTAAAGAGCGAGGTATTGACGAGGGGGCGAAACCCTCCAATACGTAATAAAAATATACGAATTTAGAAGTTCGTTATGCAAGTTAATTCGTAAGTTACGTATATTTATTACTAATAAAACATTCGTAAAAAAATTTAGTGTTCTAGTTGTTTTTTTAGGTAACCAAAAAATGGTTGCAACTAGGCCTCATCCTCCATCCCTTTTTTTTATCAAAACCGTCCAATCAAACCTACCAGAAAGCCATTTAGCAAAAAAATTAATATGCAAATTCTGTTTTAAATATTCATGTGCGGTGAGCCAAAATCAAAACATGCATTAATTAAAAGATGTTCGGAAATCAAATTAAAAAAAAAAAATTTTTTTAACTGTAAGTAAGGACTGACATTAAAACTTAAAACGAACAGAAATTATTCCGTGTATGAAAAAGGTTGCCCCCTTCTCAACGCCTCGCTCTTTGCGCTACAGTTTTTATTGTTTTAAAAAGTAGAGTTGTGAGAAAGAGTCGTCTTCAGGGAAATTTTTCTTGTTTGGGGAGGGGGTTACGTGGAAGGATCTTTCCATGGAGGAATTTGTCATGGGAGGAGAGAAGTTCCATGAAGGGGGCGCAGGATTTTCTAGCAATACTTTAAAAAAACAAGAGCTATGAGCTCATATGGCACTTGTGACGAGGCAAAAAGAGCTAAGAGCCAAGAGCTCATATGGTATGAGCTCTAACAAAATCCTAAGAATCAATATATTGATTTGAAAGGAAAATCAGAGGCTTAATGCCGATCGGGATTTGAAATAAGAGCTCTGAGTCACGACGTCCTTATAAATATCAAAATTCATTAAGATCCGATCACCCGCTCGTAAGTTATAAATACCTCATTTTTTCTAGTATATAGTATATATATATATATATATATATATATATATATATATATATATATATATATATATATATATATATATATATATATATATATATATATATATAGTATATAGTTATAAATAACTCAATTTTTGCAGCTCCCTGACACACCTACCAATTTTCATAGTCCTAGCACGTCCAGAAGCACCAGACTCGCAAAAGCACTGAACCCCTCCCCCAAACTCCCCCAAAGAGAGCGAATCCAGTACAGTTACTTCAATCACGTATCTACGACATTTGCTTATTCTATCCACCAAGCTTCGTCCTGATTCCTCCACTCTAAGCGTTTTCCAAGATTTCCGATTTTCCCCTCCAACTCCCCCCAAAGTCACCAGATCTGGTCGGGATTTGAAATAAGAGCTCTGAGACATGAATTCCTTCTAATATCAAATTTCATTAAGATCCGGTCACCCGTTCTTAAGTTAAAAATACCTCAATTTTTCTAATTTTTCCAAATTAACCCCCCCCCCCCAGCTCCTCCAAAGAGAACGGATTCCAATTATGTCAATCACGTATCTAGAACTTGTGCTCATTCTTCACATCAAGTTTCATCCCGATCATTCCACTCTAAGCGTTTTCTAAGATTTCGGTTTCCCTCCTCCAACCCCATGTGTCCCCGGATCCAATTCGAGTCAAAAATGGAGCATCTGAGACATAATATCCTTCTATATATCAAGTTTCATTAAGATCCGATCACCTATTTGTAAGATAAAAATACCCCAATTTTCATGTTTTCCAAGAATTCTGGTTTCCCCCTCCAGCGTAAAGAGAAAGGTATTAAAGAGGAGTCAAATCCCCTCATACACGTAATAAAAATATACAAATATAGAAGTTCGTTACGTAAGTTAATTTCCTAAGTTACGTATATTTTTTAATAATAAAAACGTTCATAAAAATTTAAAGTTCTGGTTGCCTTTTCAAGTAATTAAATAAAAAAAAAACAAGTTTTTTGAAATGAAAGTAAGGAGCGACATTAAAACTTAAAACGAACAGAAATTACTCATATATGAAAGGGACTTTTCCTCCTCGACACCTCCCTCTTTACGCTAAAGTTTTTTATTGTTTTAAAAAGTAGAGTTGCGAGAAAGAATCAAACTTTAGCGCAAGGAGCGGGGTGTCGAGGAGGAAAAGCCCCTTTCATATACAGAGTAATTTCTGTTCGTTTTAAGTTTTAATGTCGCTCCTTACTTTCATTTCAAAAAACTTGTTTTTTTTTATTTAATTTCTGAAAGTTTTTGAATTAATGCATGTCTGATTTTGGCTTTCCGTACATAAATTATTAAAATGAAATTTGCATATTTATTCTTTTTTTGGCTAAATGGCTTTCTCTTAGTTTTGATCAGACGATTTTGAGAAATAAGGGGTGGGGAAGGAGGTCTAGTTGCCCTCCAATTTTTCGGTTACTTAAAAAGGCAACTAGATCTTTTAATTTTTAACGAACGTTTTTATTAGTAGAAAATATACGTAACTTAAGAATTAACTTACGTAAACTTTTATATTCTTATATTTTTGATTATATACATGAGGGGGTTGGTCCCCGTTATATACCCCCGGGTATATATCCCCCCGGGGGTTATATATCCCCATTAATACCTCGCTCATCAGACTAAATATTGTTTTGTCCCAAATCTTTAAGAATGACCCCTGAATCAGAAAGGCCGTAGAATAAATAGTTGAAATTACTTTAAAATGTTTTAGCATAAAGAGCGAAGTATTTATCTCCTCCTAAATACCTCGCTCTTTATGCTAAAGTATTTTTAGAACCCCTCATATGCGTAATAATCTCTGTTCGTTTTAAGTTTTAATGCTTCTCCTTACCTTCAATTGAAAAAACTTTTTCATGTTTATATTTTCATTGTTTTTTTTTTAATAGTAATGCTAGAAAATCCTGCGCTCTTTTCATTGAATTTCTCTTCCCCCATGAAATATTCCTCCAAGGAAAGATCCTCCCATATAGCCCCCTCCCCTGAACCCCACACCCAAACCAAAAAAATCCCCCTGATAACGTCGGTACACTTCCGAGTAACCATTACTGTATGTAAACATTGGTCAAAGTTTGTAACTTGCAGTCCCTCCCCCAGGGACTGTGGGGGGTAAGTCATCCCCAAAGACATAGTTTTTATGATTTTCGACTATGCGGAACAAAATGGCTATCTCAAAATTTTGATCCGTTGACTTTGGGAAAAAAACGAGCGTCGGAGGAGGCCTAGGTGCCCTTCAATTTTTTGGTCACTTAAAAAGGGCACTAGAACTTTTCATTTCCGTTAGAATGAGCCCTCTTGCAACACTCTAGGACCACTTGGTCGATACGATGACCCCTGGGAAAAAACAAAACAAAAAAACAAACAAACAAATAAACACGCACCCGTGATTTGTCTTCTGGCAAAAAATACGAAATTCCACATTTTTGTAGATTGGACCTTGAAATTTTTTCTATAGGGTTCTCTGATACGCTGAATGCGATGGTGTGATTTTCGTTAAGATCCTATGACTTTTAGGGGGTGTTACCCCCTATTTTCCAAAATAAGGCAAATTTTCTCAGGCTCGTAACTTTTGATGACAAAGACTAAATTTGATGAAACTTATATATTTAAAATTAGCATAAAAATCTGATTCTTTTGAAATATCTTTTAGCATCAAAATTCCGTTTTTTAGAGTTTCGTTTACTATTGAGCCGGGTCGCTCCTTACTATAGTTCGTTACCACGAACTGTTTGACCAAAAGATTGAAGGGCAACTAAGCCTCCTCCCCCTTCTCTCTTTTTTGTAAAAAAAAAACAAGTTTTTTAACTGAAAGTAAGGAGCGACATTAACACTTAAAACGAACAGAAATTACTCCGTATATGAAAGGGGCTGTTCCCTCCTCAACTTCCCGCATCTTACGCTAAAATTTTTTAATGTTTTAAATTTGGATTTGAGAGAAAGAGTCAAACTTTAGCGTAAAGAGCGGGGCTTTGAGGAGGGAACATCCCCTTTCATATACGGAGTAATTTGTGGTCGTTTTAAGTTTTAATGTCGCTCCTTATTTTCAGTAAAAAAAAAAACTTGTTTTTTTTATTTAATAAGAAAATTAAAAAAGGGAGATCGTCGTAAATTTACGGCTTTTGAGAAAGAAGATTAAAAAAATAGTAATAATATAAAACAGACTTTAGGTCTATTCTTAAAGACCTTAAATCTTGACAAGCAAAAATAATTTCCTGGAGCAAACATAAGTTAATAGAACACCGAGATTAGAAAAAGAAAAAAAGAACACATCTTTCGTGAGACACTCGTTTCATTTAAAGGTCTTTGATACAAACCATATTATAGAATTTTGGTGCTCTTTTTGTATTTCCTGCAACGGATATCTTCAAACCGGATTTCCAGAGTCACAAGGACCTGTGGATTGGATGTTGCCTGTATAACTATGCCAAACTATAAATTAGCAAACTAGGCAAAAAACTGAGCTTCGAACACAAAAACCAACAACGAGAAAGAGATAGTTTTAATTTCTTTTTTTACTGAATTATAATAAGTTGTTTCCTGAAGAAATTTATAGTCAATTTCAAGCTCACAGAGAACACAAAAACAAAAGATAGCTTCAATAGAAAATAAAGATGCATGAAAATAAGTCACTTTCTGCCTGAATACTAAGCAGCTTAATATATATTTTTTTTAAAGGAAATAAAGGAGCTTTGGAAAAGAAAGCATTGCTCAGCCCTTCCACCGAAAGCATCACGCTGAATAGCTTTCTGATTAGACATCCAAAAGAGATAAAAGTCTAAAAAGTGATACAAAAGAAAGCTTATACTTGGTGAAAATGAAGGGGAAAGCTTTCTTGGTAAACAAATGGATAAAATGTATGCAACTATTCAAACATTAATTACTTAAAGAGAAGGAAAAAAAAGCAAAGAAAAAGGATACAATAAGAGGTAATAACAGTAATAGGGCAATAACACAGGACAACACCAAAAAAAAAACAACAAAATATAAAACAATACTTTTACTTTGTGAAAATGACCAAAAGAGTTTTTTTTTTTTTTTTTTTAGATTGCATAAGTGAAGAACAAGTGTGCTTCTGAACAGCTAGGAACAGATCAATGGGGAAGAAAAAATGAATAAAATCCTGAAGTGTTTCATTAAGTGTTGGAAGAGCGTGTTAAGAAGAGCAGCTCTTAAGAGTATGACCACTTGCATCTTTATTTACTTGAAGGAGGCACATTAAGTAACAATAATGCAAAAAGGGCAAACAACAGAGTAACAAGTTTCTTGGCGCATCTTATTAGACATTTAAGCAGCTGAAAGTCAAGGCCTGAGAGCAAAATCGTCTTATCCCGTAAAAAATCGAAATTCCGGAGATAAGATTGTCTCAGCTCTTCACAGTGGACTATATTGGGACTCGGTACGACACTTTGATGCTAAGCAAAAAATCATTCCATTAACAAAGAAGACAATTTGAAACACAGTTGATAGTTTATGCATAGTGCCCTCTTAGACTAACGCTCTGTTATATCTTCACCTATTTTATACCTTCAATAGTTTTAAATTAACTGAGACCTAAAATTAGCTGTAATCAAGTTAAAAACAAAGCCATCAAAAATGAGTTTATGTTTCTGCAAATTTACCCCATTCCATTATTTGCAAAAGGTAAACTTGAGAGCGAAATTATCTTACGACTTTTTGGGTATTTTATTCCCATGTTGTTGAAACAAAAATACTTTTTACGTTTCATCTAAGCTTATCACGTAGAGGTGCTCATTTAGTTTAGTTTATACTATCTTTATAAGTGAGCTATAATTGTGTATATATTTATGTATGTTCCCGAAAACGGCTCCATATTTTTTCGGGAAAATAGGTAGTTCGGGTTATTCTTGCATAGAAAAAACGATCTCGATAGGTCAGAAGTCTAAGAAAATTCGTTATGAGCCTTAATTTGGTCTTTTGCAAATGACTTCATGTATTACATCATTTAAGTATTTCTTAGGACATCATATAAGTATTTTCTTATATGATGTCATGCATAGCATAAATAATATTGTTGGGTTTCCAACGCAACAGTTACTAATATATATAATGTCTGTGGGATGGCCCAAAAACGAAAATTTGCAGTTACAGTTACTAAAAATGATGATTCTTTGGAACCAACATCTGAACTATCAAACGTGATAAGATGTGAAATTCGACAACCCTGACCATCAATTACGACAACACCAATACGGATAGCAAATGCAAGAGCCATTGCTAAATTGCCTGAAGTAGTCGAAATTCAAAAACGTGTCAAAATGAAAGTGAAGATCAAAGACAAAAAAACTATTGAGCCGGGTCGCCCCTTACTTACAGTTCGTTACCACGAACTGTTTGGTAAATATGTTTATCACTTATTACAGCAGGTTTAAGGTTTTATGAAAAATAGTCATTGTCGCATATTCATGAACCTTGTAAGAAATTCATTTTTTTAAGATTGTCATTAAAAATTACCTCTTGCAAAAAAGTCTAGGTGGTTTGCAAAAATACCCCACACCACTGCCAACTTTTACCATGACAAAAGATATCCATCCCCGCACTAAAAACAAGAGCTAAGAGCTCATAAGGCACTTGTGACGAGGTCGGAAGAGCCAAGAGCTCATGTGGTATGAGCTCTAGCAAAATTGATAAAACAGGTAAAACAGGTACCCACCTGATAAAACAGGTGGTTCGGGAATCAATCCAAATTAGTCTAAAAATAAATAATAATATTTCTTCGAACAGGGACTTAGGGGAATACTCACTAAATTCTTTATACTCAAATTTAATTAAAAATGATCTAACAAAATATTTTACTAAACCGATTTATAATAGTATTGAACCAGCTACGAAAAGGCCTTTGAGACAGGCTGCTAAAAATGCAAGGTTGGCTCTGAGAAATTGCATTTAATCACTTTGTTCTCTTTAGTTTGAAAGAATTTATATTCTCACTTCATTCTTTTTGTCAGTCCTGGTTGAACTTTGTTGAAGTAAGGATGCTAGGGCTGTTTTTAAAAAGTTTTTAAAAAACATTATTAATTTTAATTCTCACAATTTAATGTAAGTATATATATATATATATATATATATATATATATATATATATATATATATATATATATATATATATATATATATATATATATATATTATATATATATATATATATATATATATATATATATATTTTCTCTCGTTCTCGAATTATGCTGAAGATAGTCCTTGGAAATAGGGCCAAAATATTCACAGAACTGATCTTCACTGTCTTGGAAAGATTTTCCCTATTGTTTCTACTTGGTATTTGTTTGTTATAGAAAGGAAGTGTGGTCTTCGTCGCTATTTTAGCACTGAACATCACCCCCTAACTCCACCAAAGAGAGTGGATCCAGTACGGTTACTTCAATCACGAATCTACTACATTTGCTTATTCTACCCATCAAGTTTCATCCTGATCTCTCCACTCTAAGCGTTTTCCAAGATTTTCGGTTTCCCCTCTAAATCCCCCCCCATGTCAACAGATCTGGTCGGGATTTAAAATAAGAGCTCTGAGACATGAGTTCCTTCTAAATATCAATTTGCATTAAGATCTGGTCACTCGTTCTTAAGTTAAAAATACCTCAATTTTTTCAGTTTTTCAAAATTAACAACCCCCAGCTCCCCCAAAGAGAACGGATCTGTTCCAATTATGTCAATCATGTATCGATAACTTCAGCTTATTCTTCCCATCAAGTTCCATCCCGATCTCTCCATTCTAAGCGTTTTCCAAGATTTCCGGTTTCCATGATTTCTGTTCCCCCCACCTCTTCAACCCACTAAGTCAACGGATACGATTTGAATTGAAAATGGAGCATCTGAGACATAAGATTGTTCTATATATCAAGTTTCATTAAGGTACGATCAACCATTCGTAAGATACCTCGATTTTCACGTTTTCCGAGAATTCCAGTTTTCCCCTTCGACTCCCCCCAGTGTCACCAGATCTGGTCGGGATTTAAAACGAGAGTTCTAAAGCACAAGATCCTTCTAAATACCAAATTTCATTAAGATCTGATCACTCGTTCGTAAGTTACAAATACCTGATTTTTTCTAATTTTCCGAATTACCCCCCTCCCCACCCCACAAAAGAGAGAGGATCCGGTCCGGTTATGTCAGTAACGTATCTTGGACTTGTGCTTATTCTTCCCACCAAGTTCATCCTGATCTCTCCGCTTTGAGAGTTTTCCAAGATTTCCAGTCCCCCCCCTCCCCCAATGACACTGGATCCAGTCAGGATTTAAAATAACATATCTGAGTTATGAGATCCTTCTAAATATGAAATTTCATTAAGATCCGATCACTCCTTCGTAAGGTAAAAATACCTCATTTTTTCCAATTTTTCAGAATTATACCTCCCCCCCTCCCCAACTCGCCCAAAGAGACCGGATACGTTCCAATTATGTAAATCATGTATCTAGGACTTGTGCTTATTTTTTCCACCAAGTTTCATCCCGATCCCTCCACTCTAAGCGTTTTCCAAGATTTTAGGTTCCCCACCCCCCAACTCCCTCCAATGTCACCGGATCCAGTCGGGATTTAAGATAAGAGTTCTGAGACACGATATCCTTCCAAACATCAAATTTCATTAAGATCCAATCACCCGTTCGTAAGTTCAAAATACCTCATTTTTTTTATTTTTCCGATTTACCGTCCCCCATCTGCCCCCAGATGATCGAGTCGGGGAAACGACAATTTCTAATTTAATCTGGTCTGGTTACCTGATATGCCAGCCAAATGACGGCGTCCTAGCTCACCTGGAAGTGCCTAAACTAGCAAAACCGGGACAGACACAGACACCGACAGACAGACCGACCGACCAACAGAATCTGCGATCGCTATATATCACTTGGTATATGATACCAAGATACCAAGTGCCATAAAAAAGGACTGTATTGAAAGTTCTTCAACGCAATGAACGTACGGTGAAAGTTCAAGTGAAGCATAGCAAATGTTGAAACTGTTGTTTTTTGGACTAGTGCACTAGTCCATGAACAAATCATGCTATGACAAATTTCCAACTCAAAAATTCATTATAACACATTTCAAATTTGGCAGGATCGTTTATTACAGCACACATTTTTGAAAATCAATGCAAACCAAAGGTCTTGTGAGCTTAACAACAGCAGATGGCTCAAAAAAACGTATGCATACTCCGCCATAAGAAAAATACATTTCTAAATTATCAGATTAAAGATTATTAGCAAAGGCGTTCAGGAAGAAAGATGATACAACCATACATTCATCACAATGAAATATTTATTCAGCCGCAAATGTTAAGGAAAGAATTGGTAGATAAATTCAATTGGCAACTTTTTCCCCGTCTACTGAGCTGTCAGGATGTGGTTCTCAAATATTACTTCTTACATGCTATATGGTTAAAGTTTAAATTTAAACAGAAACTGCAAACACTGTATCAGTTTTCCTCAAGTATAGTTAAATAAAGATTACCTTCCTTCATACCCTCGTAAACGAATAAGATATACTTTTTACTTCCCTGTAATCTCTCAACCTTTTATTAGGAGCAGCAGCAACAGCTTCATGATATGCAAATCGTCCTGCGATTATTTTTCTCTTGATATAAAGCCGTCAATAGACGCTTTAAAAGAGCTTGCCACTGACAGTTTTAGTTCTACTACTACTACTAGTAAAAAATCACTCTAAAACAAAGCCACCTGAGGCCAACACAGCTGTGCACATTTCTAGTGTACCCCAATCTGTCCAAAGCTTCACCCTCTACACCTTCCCACTAAGTTTCAATTTCCTTTAAATCCTTCCTTATTACCTCTCCCCCTCCATTTGGAGAAGACCTACTTTTTGCTTAGACCCAGATAGAGGGCCAAAAGAACAATCTTTGGCAATTGCTGCATGCATAAAACATGCACTAACTATTTCAGCCGTTCTTTCATTATATTCCTAGAGAGTGGGATAGAACTAAATTTTTCATACAGCTAGTTGTTTGAGTCAAACAACTAATAAATTCAAACAACGAACAAATTCAAATGTCTGAATATTAAAATAAAAATCACGTAAAATCTCAATAAATAGAACTCCAGACTTTCGTCCTTACCATTCCGTTCAAAACTAATCTCCAGTTTTGTGTACACATACTTGAGAAAGTTTTTATTGTTTTGACCTTGTTTCGCTGCTAAATTTGAATTTCCCGCCAAAATCGAGCCACAAAATCGACACTCACCTCGGCAGTTGTTTGTCGAATTTGAGCCACAAAGCGAGCCACGAAAATCTTGTTGGTCGCAGAAACACACTTGTGGGCCACACGCAAGGCCACGGAAACCCTCTTTTCGAGGCACAGTCGACCCACAAACTGTTTGTGGGAGCACGGAAAAATGCCTTATAAAACGGCCATCAAAACTTGGACAAGTAAAGTTATATTTTGGGCAAAAAATTATCTGGCTTATTTTTGGCTTGTTTTTCAAAGGCTGCGGCTTACTTTTTGGTTCACGATCTGGCAACACTGCGCTTTACATATAGTAAGTCAGCCAAACAGGTACCTAAAACTATTGATAGACAATAGCTCTGAAAACGTAACAGTAGTTTAACGATTAAGGAAGAGTCTCCCTATAGCTGTCAAAGCACCTACATTTCAAAACCGTACTTGCCCCTAACTTCCTCCGTTCTAACGAAAATCAAACATCCAACATTCCACCTAATCATGGGAAGAAGTTTTCTGATAAAATATTCCGTTTCAGAGGCTTCAGGATGAAAGAACTTGCTATGAGCCAGCTTACAATGATTTTTGTCGCCTCAATTCTGGCACGTGTTATATGAAAAATCTCGCAAGAGTGGGGGGAAAGTATATATTTCTAAATATCAACATGATTTCCGCGTTAAAATACTCCTGATATAACTATGGGGATTACAAAATATTAGTAGCTAATTGACTCAACTCAAATATCACAAACTACCAAAGGCTCCAAAAGTCGAGAACTGAAAATTACGGATGCTTGAACCTAACGAGTAAAAAAGGGATTTGGAGGTCTATTCTAATAAATTCAGGTATTTGGACAGAGGTTGAAAACATACTACTGCTTTATATATTCGCCAATAAAACTTTACTTTAAGCAAATCCCAAACTTTATGTAGAATGCCTATTCTATCAACTTAGATATCAAACCACCTTGCAAAGAGCCTACCTACTAGGCTTTGTTGAAGTAGCATATTGGGGACACAAAACCGTGAATTGGTATTTTTACGCAGATAACATTATTGCGTTTACCGCAATATACCGTTCAGGTTAAGATACATTTCTTCCTTTCTGCAGTAAAAAATGAGTGTAGTGTAAATTCGAAACATGTAGTTTTGTCAAGCCTGGGATGTAGCAGTACGAAATTAAGGACTAAGAGACTTAACAAGAATAGGAAAAGCCAAGAATAGGACAATCTATATTGGTTATTCCTGGTATTACATTGCACCTGCAAGCAGAGTAGACAACGTGGTACTTATCCTATTGACCCCAAATTTCCATTGACTACAGAAAAACATATTTAACTACTTTCCTTCGAATTCTTAGTACCACATATTCATAACAACACTAGAATCAAGAAGAAATTTGTCTGAAGTTTTTTTAAGAGTATAATAGCAGCAGGAGTAAGTCCAGCATTAACAAGTATGGGTTTCTGGAGTAATGCTAAAAATAACGCCAGAACATCCACCACTTATCAGCCCTGTTTGTTTCAGCGGCTTTTTGATAGTGTATCAAGTACTTACCGCCTCAGTGTGAATTGGGTGCACAGCAAACAACAGAGCCGCTACAAATGATGTCGTTGGTTTCATAAACAGTGAGCACATCCTGAAATAAATACCCACTAAATTTGTTGGCTGTATGCAAAAAAAGGCAAGAAAAACATAAAAAAAAACGGAACTTGACGGACTTGAAGTGTGGCAAACTATGTTTTTTGCTATATATTCTCAACTATGGTTCTATACTGGTGTTTTACTATATCCCAAAACCAGTGCTGACAGAAAGGCACAGTTGACAACCTCATAGGGTTGCGGAGCACACCAGGAGGATGAAGGGCAAAACATTAATCAAATTCATTTTAAGCCAAACTTGTCTGATAATTTTCTGGAGGGCAGTCATTCCGACTAACATTAGGCACGTTAGACAACGCTCTAGCATTGTCTAAAGAACAGAGCCATGTACTTTCAATATGTATTTCTCCAGGCCAGTTCGAAGGGGCTCATTCGATTGGAAACTGAGTTCTAGTGCCCTTTTATTAAAAATGCTTTGACGGCGATAAACTCCCCTCCCATTCCCTTTTTTACTATCTGGTCCCACTAGATCCTCCATTATATCGAATCAACTGTTGAAATAGTCAGTTTGTTCAGAACAGTCAGATGATCTTTTGCTGTAACTATTGGTATCAAAATTCCATTTTTTTAGAGTTTCGGTTACTATTGAGACGGGTCGCTCTTACTACAGTTCGTTACCACGAACTGTTTGAAAATGTGGAATTTTGTACTTATTGCGAGAAGAAAGATCACGGACGCACGTTTGTTTTTTTTTTGGGTTGATCGTATCGACCACGTGGTCCTAGAATATCAGAAAAGGGTTCATTCGAACGAAAAATTAAAGTTATAGTGACCTTTTCAAGTGACCAAAATGAATGAAGGACAACTAGACCCCCACCCAAGCCCCTTTTTCTCAAAATCGTCCGATCAGAATTTTGAGATAGCCATTTTGTTCAATATAGTTTAAAGGCCGAATAGCTATGCTTTTGGAGATAACATGACCCCCCCCCCTACACTCCCTGGGGAAAGGTCTTTAAGCTATAAAATTTGTCCATTGTTTACGTATAGTGTTTATTATTGGGAAGAATGCATACATTTTTCGGGTGGGGGAGGGAATTTTCTGCAGGTGAGATTTTCCGCGGGAAGTCTTTTCGATTGGGAGGGTAGTATCCAGAGAGGTGATTTTTGTAGGGGAGTTTTGACACTGGGGGAATTTGCCAGAATTCCTAGGCGAAATTCTTTTTATGTCTTTCTTTCTCTTTGCTGACTCAATTTTACGCGTGGAGATGTTAAGGGTAACTGTCCAGGGTAAATTTTCACCAGGATTGAAGGATATACCCGTGGGGAAAAGAATTTTTTCCGTGGAAGTGGAGCCAAGATTTCCTGGCATTATTTAAAAAAGATCAGAAATTAAATATGATAAAACAAGTTTTTCAAATGAAAGTAAGGAGCAACATTAAAACATATAACGAACAGAAATTCATAAGTGTATGAGAGGGGTTACCCCTCCTCAACACCTCGCTCTTTACGCTAAAGTTTGAAATTTGTCCCAATTCTTTAAGAACTACTCCTGAAACAGAATTTTCACTTATTTAGAATAACAAAGAATCTAGTTTAAAAGTACTAAAAAAAATTAGCACGAAGAGCGAGATCTTGAGGAGGAGACAATCCCCCTTAAATATGCAATAATTTCTGTTCGTTTCACGTTTTAATGTTGTTCCTTACTACCTGTTGAAAAAAACTGGTGTTTTTTTTTTATTTATTTAATTTAACATCCACCGCAGTGGTTCACCGATATAATCAGATGACCTTTTAATAGATATAACATTTGAATGCATCATGTCTAATTGTTTTTTTCCTGGTATCTGAAGCCAAAAAATTGATTTTAATATTTCTATTTTACACGCAAAAAATAGAAATAAAAGTGGTAGTTTCGGAATCAGAAAAAATAAGGATTCTATTAACATTTGGAATAAAGATGAAACACTAAAGAGATAAATTTAACAAACTACGATAATTTGTGTTAGTAAAAAGATGTTCTAGTAGGTAAGTCATTTGAATAATTTTATTGATAACCATGTTTCTAGTTATTCAATGATACATACATTTCTTAGGTTATATTTTATATAATTTTAACCATTCAAATGACTGTCTTTTCTACCCAGTTTGCTGCCAATGAATTGTAGTGTTTGTCTTTTGCTACAGCCAGTATGAAGGTTATACTTTCTAGAGCTCCACACTGATAAATTTTTTCGCTCATTTTCTGTTGATTTTCCACACACGTTTCTCATTTTTCAAACTTGGCAGCTGCTAAGTCTTAAAATTGCATAGCCATATATAAAGGTCTATTTCGCTATAACTAACAACTTAACCGATTTAAAGAATCAGATTTTATTTTTACTGTCGTTGGTACTTTAACCTACGTTAAGCTGTATAGTACTTATAATTTATAGTACTCTATGTACTTATAAGCTTTAAGTTATTATTCATTTTAATTTCTGTTTCTTTCAGGTTTCATTTATACATTCATAATACTTTCTGTTCGTCTTACGTTCGTCTTATTAAACATCTTTATTTCTGCTTGTTTGAAGTTTTAGTATGGCTCTTTACTTTCCTTGTAAAAACTTTTCATTGGAAAACATTTTTTTCAATTAAACAAAACACGCAGCCATTGCAAAAAAACGAAATACCATATCAGGAAAATCTTATCAACATAAACAAATTTAATTAAACTTTTCACTATTCAAACTGCTGCGATTTGTCGGAGGAATCTCCACAACCTCATAACAGTATCATGTAAATGCAATTTTTACTTGACACTAAATTAATTCAAAATGTTTCAACAATAAGAAAGACATTCCTCCCTTGGCGTCTTTATCATATACTTCGTTGAAATATATTTTTCCAAATGAATGGATGCCAGGCGTCAAATCTCATATATAAATTGATTGAAAGGACCTCGCATGAAAGATTATAAAATTTTGCCCTGAAAATACACTGGGAGATTGCGACCCCACACCCCATACAAATAGACCTACAAACCTTTCTCTCCCTTTCCCCCTTGTGGGATGAAATCAGTAGCGTAATACTGTATAACAATTGACGCTGCATTTATTAAATAAAAAAAAACTAATTTTTTTAGCTGAAAGTAAGGAGCGACATTAAAACATAAAACGAACAGAAATTACTCCGTATATGAAATGGGTTGTCCCCTCCGCAGTCCCACGCTCTTTACGCTAAAGTTTTTAATTGTTTTAAAAGGTAGAATTGTGGCAAAGAGTCAAACTTTAGCGTAAAGAGCGAGGGACTGCGGAGGGGACAACCCATTTCATATACGGAGTAATTTCTGTTCGTTTTATGTTTTAATGTCGCTCCTTACTTTCAGCTAAAAAAATTAGTTTTTTTTTATTTAATTTCTGAACGTTTTTGAACTAATGCATGTTTGGTTTTGGCTCTCCGCACATAAATTATTAAAATGAAATTTATATATTAATTCTTTTTTTGGCTAAATGGCTTTCTCTTAGTTTTGATCAGACGATTTTGAGAAATAAGGGGTGGAGAAGGAGGCCTAGTTACCCTCAAATTTTTTTGTTACTTAAAAAGGCGACTAGAACTTTTAATTTTTAACGACCGTTTTTATTAGTAAAAAATATACGTAACTGAAGAATTAACTTACGTAACAAACTTTCATAACCTTATATTTTTATTATGTATACGAAGGGGTTTGTACCCTCGTTAATACCTCGCTCTTTACACTAAATCGTAAGTTTTGTCCCAATTCTTTAAGAATGACCCCCTGAATCAGAAAGGCGTTAGAATAAATAGTTGAAATTACTAAAAATACTTTAGCATAAAGAGCAAGGTATTTATCTTCTCCTAAATACCTCGCTCTTTATGCTAAAGTATTCTTAGAACCCGTCATATGCGGAATAATCTCTTTTCGTTTTAAGTTTCAATACTACTTCTTCCTTTCATTTGAAAAAACGTTTTCATGTTTATTTTTCATTGTTTTCTTACAGTGATGCTAGAGAATCCTGCGCCCTTTTCATTGAATTTTTATTCCCCCATGACAGATTCCTCCAAGGAAAGATCCTCCAACATAGCCCCCTCTCCTCAGCCCCACCCCCAAACAAAATAAAATCCCCCTGAAAACGTCTGTACACTTCCCAATAACCATTACTATATCTAAACACTGGTCAAAGTTTGTAACTTGCAGCCCCTCCCCCAGGGATTGTGGGGGAGTAAGTCATCCCCAAAGACATAGTTATTATGGTTTTCGACTATGCTGAACAAAATGGATATCTCAAAATTTTAATCCGTTGACTTTTGGAAAAAAATGAGCGTGGGAGGGGGCCTAGATGCCCTCCAATTTCTTTGGTCACTTAAAAAGGGCACTAGAACTTTTCATTTCCGTCAGAATGAGCCCTCTTGCGACATTCTAGGACCACTTGGTCGATGCGATGACCCCTGGGGAAAAGAAAAAAAAACAAAAAAACAAAAAAACAAAAAAACAAATAAACACGCACCCGTGATTTGTCTTCTGGCAAAAAATACAAAATTCCACATTTTTGTAGATAGGAGCTTGAAACTGCTACAGTAGGGTTCTCTGATACGCTGAATCTGATGGTGTGATTTTCGTTAAGATCCTAAGACTTTTAGGGGGTGTTTCCCCCTATTTTCCTAAATAAGGCAAATTTTCTCAGGCTCGTAACTTTTGATGGGTAAGACTAAACTTGATGAAACTTATATATTTAAAATCAGCATTAATATGCGATTCTTTTGATGTAGCTATTGATATCAAACTTCAATTTTTTAGAGTTTTGGTTACTATTGAGCCGGGTCGCTCCTTACTACAGTTCGTTACCACGAACTGTTTGAAAGGCAGTCATATAAAATGGACTGTTTTGGAATAAATGATGCGATCAAAAGGATATAGATCCTACAGATCCACAAGTGGCGCATAGAGTTTCGAGAAGCTAGTGTTGACGTTTCTGTTGCTGACACCTTTTTACAGAGATAGGTAGCAAGCATGTCCACAGCCTCGCGGCAGGGAAGTCGAACCCCGAGCCTCGTATTGCCAAGAAGAGCATCGGTCCACTGTGCTACCATTGGTGAATGAATGATACGGCAGCAACACAAAATACCAAAAATCAACAGTTCCATACGGCACGAAATCTTTCGATACTTTGAAAAGATCACAGCCACTTTAATTTCGGGTTTTTAAAAAGCTCTCTCTCAAACTTCTACATGATAACTACGCCGATATTATGATCCCGAGATAAAACAAATAAAGAGGCATCTAGCAAGCAATTTCTCAGAAAAAAGATGTAAAATTTTATTTTTTTTACACATAGGAAGTTGAAACCTCCGTCAAAGGGCTTTAGGACAGACTATAATTGATGGTGTAGATCGCAGGTCTTTTAAGGGCTGTTTCGCCCTTTATGTGTAATTATACGAATTGTTTTTCGCTCTGAACTTTTATCAAAATTTCAATTTCAATAAATTTTATATACTTGAAATCATCACAAAAAGGAAATTCTGATATACTTATTATCAAAAATTGGTTTTTGGACGAATATTTCCTTGCCTTGTCGAAATATATGGTTTGATCTTTTTTTACTTCTTTTTTGTCCACTGGCTGATATTACCCTTGGTTTTTCATTTATTTTTATAAACATTTTTGCTTTCTTTTTTGCCAAACATTATGTAAAGCCAGTGTGGTCTTAGAATGAATATACTCGTTTTGAGACGATTACTACTGATACAGGTTGCACTTTACTTACAATTCGCTGCCATAAATTGTGTGATGGACTTAACCTATTAAGCAAAGAGCTCACTAATCTCTAATTCAGTTCACCATAAAAAACACATTTATAATACATTTCCTGATAAACACAAGTACAACATTAGAAACTCCCCGTTTCCCCTGGGAGGATCAACAGCTACAATAAATTACACTAATACTCCCTGTGAAGAAGATAGTTACCCTACAAAAAGGAGCAATAACTGATACTAACCGGAAAAAAAGACATGTGACCCCTGCGTGAAGGAGGATATTCACCAAATGATATCCCCATGGTTCTAGCTGGTGGAGCCAATAGTTCCATCGAAATGTCAGGACACAAAGGGGGCGGTAAGATTTATGGCTCTGCTCCTTAAAATGAAAGAAAAATACAATCTTCTTAAGTTCTTAAAAAAAAGAACAAAAGCTCACGCGGGAGTTACCTACATTATATAAGATCAGAAGGGATCGCACAAAAAATACGCATTAAGTACTGCAAGACAAAACAAAAACATTGTATTTGCTCTAGTGTGGGAGTCCCTCAATGCTCTACGAAGGAGATTAACCAAATTTTAAAGGTAAAGCAATTCGTTCCCCTATCCTCGAAACTCAATTTCTTAGCTGATACATACTTATTTAGTTTCTTAGCATAAACGTCATTGCAAAGCAGTCCCATCATAGGTAGGATAATATATGTCCGTTTAAGTTTCAACGTCTCTCTTTACTTTCACATGATTTTTTTTTTTTTTCAAACTTACTTTCTGTCCATCTTTCAATCATCAATAATAAGTAAATAATATATTGCACAATAAAGGGCTTAAGACCAGAGCGCACGACTGCATGAGAATGTTACAATAGAAATTAGCTGATATCAAGTTTTTCAAAATCTTAAGGAGAATAGCTATGTCATCATTTTGACTTCAACGTTATGCAGTAATTTGGGCCCAAATTGCGTACTGCGGATCGTAAGAGAGAAAAGTGATCAGTTTTTCAGGATAAAATCTTTTTCACTTCTTAAATTCTACACTAGCTTTCGAAGAATTTCGTTAGACTGAGCCCTATCTCGATTTCTGTGACCCCTGAACTGATATAATTATCCCTGAAAAAAGCTCAGGGCAAACAATCGTTGTCCTTTACGGTTTTTGCCTTACACCAGACAAATTCCACGAGGTAGGGAGGGGGTCTAAAACGCTAAAAAGGATGTTCAGGCTGTGAATTTTACATTTTTACAAACAAAGAGGATTCGCTTGAAAAACATGGCTCTTTAGCGATGCCCAAACGCCTCCTCAATCTCTAATAGTAAAAATTAAAACAATCTTCCATTTTGCAAAAAAAAAAAAATACTTCAATAATACAAGGAAGGCTACCACCCCATCAGAATTCCAAAAAGAACAATTAGTTCCAATATATCCCTTCAAACGAAAAAAGGTTCAGGGATGAATTGCCATACCCTATCGTTTGGCAATGTCCCCCTAACAACCAAACTGTTACTTCTCCTTAGCAGTTATTATACGACTATGTAATGCTTTAAACGTATACACAAAGCCTCGAATGAATCAAATCAGGGAAATAAAGCTTCAAATTGTGTATAATAACTATTCATTCCGTAGGGCCAGCATAAATGTTTGAGGAGGAACGTGCCATCATAAGACAGTAATGATTGTCTCCCGGTGGCACGTCCATCATTAAATTATAGAACTTCTGAAACTGGGAGGTATTTATTTAAAGGTTTATGACAGGTTAAAACTGATTGACTATCTCTCAGTTTTTCTTCGACAAATCTTGCCACTATGGGGGGAAATGTTGTCATTTTGTACCAAATAATGTCAAAAATTGACAATTTGCAGTGGTTGATCCTTTTTTACACTGAAAACGGCATTACTATTTTGAGTTTTGGTTCAAATCGGTCCTGTCTCGACCTTTTATAACCACAGGTTTGATACGCTCATCCATGAAGATTAAAATAGCCATAAACATTATTATGTATCTTTCTCTTCCTCGAGGGTAGACTAACTAAAACAAAGTTTTTCGATGAATAGCAAAGAAGAAATTCAAAACTTAAAAGGAGATAATGAAAGATAAAGCAAAACTTAAAGCAAATAGAGTATACCGCTATTAACCGTTGTATTCCTCTCCCCCCCCCCATAAAAAGGTTGAATAGAAATTTTAAGCTTAAATGGATGCTTTCATCATAAACAATTTTTTTGTTGTCACCCCTCATGGCCATAAAAGGCTAGAGATTCGTTTGCATTTAACTGAAAACTAGATGAATTTTAAACCAATAGTTCAGTTAAGTCAAATTATTTTCTTCACATCTGAAACAAATGAACTTAATAGGAATGTTGAAAATGTATTTGCATGTTAGACTATTAAAACTACATTAACTGTCGCCAACATTTTGTTATCAAACAGTTCGTGGTAACGAACTGTAGTAATGAGCGACCCGGCTCAATAGTAACCAAAACTCTAAAAAATTGAACTTTGATATCAATAGCTACATCAAAAGAATCGCATTTTAATGCTGATTTTATATATATAAGTTTCATCAAGTTTAGTCTTACCCATCAACAGTTACGAGCCTGAGAAAATTTGCCTTATTGAGGAAAATAGGGGGAAACACCCCCTAAAAGTCGTAGGATCTTAACGAAAATGACACCATCAGATTCAGCGTATCAGAGAACCCTACTGTAGAAGTTTCAAGCTCCTATCTACAAAATTGTGGAATTTTGTATTTTTTGCCAGAAGACAAATCACGGGTGCGTGTTTATTTGTTTGTTTTTTTTTGTTTTTTTTTTCTTTTTCCCAGGGGTCATCGTATCGACCAAGTGGTCCTAGAATGTTGCAAGAGGGCTCATTCTAACGGAAATGAAAAGTTCTAGTGCCCTTTTTAAATGACCAAAAAAATTGGAGGGCATCTAGGCCCCCTCCCACGCTCATTTTTTCTCAAAGTCAACGGATCAAAATTTTGAGATAGCCATTTTGTTCAGCATAGTCGAAAACCGTGATAACTATGTCTTTGGGGATGACTTACTCCCCCACAATCCCTGGGGGGGGGCTGCAAGTTACAAACTTTGTCCAGTGTTTACATATAGTAATGGTTATTGGGAAGTGTACAGACGTTTTCAGGGAGATTTTATTTTGTTTGGGGGCGGGGCTGAGGAGAGGGGGCTATGTTGGAGGATCTTTCCTTTGAGGAATCTGTCATGGGGGAAGAAAAATTCAATGAAAAGGGCGCAGGATTCTCTAGCATTATTATAAGAAACCAATGAAAAATAAACATGAGGGGCTCTAAAAATACTTTAGCATAAAGAGCGAGGTATTTAGGAGGAGATAAATACTTTGCTCTTTATGCTAAAGTATTTTTAGTAATTTCAACTATATATTCTACGGCCTTTCTGATTCAGGGGTCATTCTTAAAGAATTGGGAATTACTAACGATTTAGTGTAAAGAGCGAGGTATTAACGAGGGTACAAACCCCCTCGTATACATAATAAAAATATAAGGTTATGAAAGTTTGTTACGTAAGTTAATTCTTAAGTTACGTATATTTTTTACTAATAAAAACATTCATTAAAAATTAAAAGTTCTAGTTGCCTTTTTAAGTAACCGAAAAATTGGAGGGCAACTAGGCCTCTTTCTCCACCCCTTATTTCTCAAAATCGTCTGATCAAAACTAAGAGAAAGCCATTTAGCCAAAAAAAAAGAATTAATATACAAATTTCATTTTAATAATTTATGTGCGGAGAGCCAAAACCAAACATGCATTAATTCAAAAACGTTCAGGAATTAAATAAAAAAAACTAATTTTTTCAGCTGAAAGTAAGGAGCGACATTAAAACTTCAAACGAACAGAAATTACTCCGTATATGAAATGAGTTGTCCCCTCCACAATCCCTTGCTCTTTACGCTAAAGTTTGACTCTTTGCCACAATTCTACTTTTTAAAGCAATTAAAAGCTTTAGCGTAAAGAGCGAGGGATTGTGGAGGGGACAACTCATTTCATATACGGAGTAATTTCTGTTCGTTTTAAGTTTTAATGCCGCTCCTTACTTTCAGCTGAAAAAATTAGTTTTTTTTTTATTTAATCGGAAAAAGAGTCCACGGAAGTACAAAGCAACGTTTCGTATTTAATATTACAATGAAAAAAAAAAGAAACATTATTTATATCAATTGCAACTGACAGCCCAGTATCTGAGGCGCGAAAACACCGCCTTTATTTGTGACAATTTCTGTTCGTTTTAAGCTTAGCTTCGGCGCTCATTATAGCTGATTTTTATTTTAGCTCCAATTTCTCCATTTATGGCAATATCAGCGTGTTTTAGGTTTTAATCGTTTTGGATATGTGCTATTTTCTTCTTGTTAAATTCCTATTTTTTATTATTATTTTCTTTTCCTTTTTAGAGAAACTTTTGTTGTTTCTGCGTAATTGTGTAGTAATGATTTTTCGACGTTTTTGTGCATTAATAATAGTAATTTTAGCTACTATACTTAGTTAGTTATAGCTGTTAATGCCAATTAATAACTGAAGCCTAATAGCAGTAATTTTGGCCTTTGTAGCCTTACAAAGATTTAGGACTCTTATATTGAAATAAGCGCCTCAGATTTAAAGCCTAAAATTCACTTACATACTAAGTTTGGTGAAAACAAAACTCTTTTGGTGAAATATGAACTTTATATTTCATTTTTTACTTCTATATTTCAATACTATCTCAGATTTGCAATTAATAATCTCCTTAAACACCAAATTTGATGGCATCCATTCACAAAATGTGCACTCCATTCATGAAATGTGCATTAAATCAACTCTGGTTTTGGAGTTCCAAATTAGAATATTAGTCTTAGTTTTGTAATCAACCCTCATATCGAGGCTCAAAACCCTCATATCGTAAAATTGCAAAGAATCATACAATATTCGTGAACTATGTATAGTTAGTTTTTATTTAAAACAGCGAAAATACGATCTTTACAATTTTTAATGATGGACATTTAATCAATTAGGATCATGCTTTAAGTAATTTTGGAATGACCCATGATACAAAAGAATAAAATTTGTCTTCATACGCAAAGTTTACAGTGAAAGGCGAGAGGCGTTGTACGAAAGTGCTTGAGTGAAGCGGGGTTAAGGGCCCTTATTTCGACACTCCGCTAACAGAGATTTGAATTTTTTGCATGAGGATGATTTCAACAATGTGTGAAATATCTTAGGCACAACTCGGATGAGCTAAAACTTTCACGTGGTGTCGGAGCGGGAAGAGAGCAAGGGGACTTGCTCTCTTACCTGAAATTTTTTCAGGGAAAAAATTCATTTTATGAATTTTTTCGCAAAGTTTTGAATTGAAGGAGTGAAAGGTTATAAAAGAAATTGTCTCAAATACAGCTGAACATTCCTTGATTTCATACCCTCTACGGGACTCAGAAGTCCCTTTACATCAGCAACGATGTAAAGTGACAAAAAACTGGTGGTGCCAGGTTTAAAACAGCATATCTGGCAATTTTTTCGGAACAATAATATTAATCAAGTTGAAATTTTTGGGTTTTGGCGGAATGCTCAATGGAACACAAATTTGGATTTGGAGGATAGTGACTCAACAATTTTTGTTTTTTATCAGCCTAGAAGTTTTTTTACTCTATAAACACCTCTGGGACTACAATCTATCCATGATAAGGTATTAATGTAAATCGAAAACATACTTGACCAGATTATGAAAAAAGCATATCTGAAACGTCTCAGGACGACTTGGGGGGAGAAGTTGAAACTATGAGGGTATTAGTTTGGGCCTAATAGACTTCAAATTTGGCCTTAGGAGGAGAGGACAGGAAAATTGAAAGAAACTATTAGCATTCAGATTATCAAAACTGCACATCTTCAATATCTTATTGTTGCAGGGAGTCTTCTTGCAGGAGCAAGAAGATTCCAAATTGTGTGTTTAGGGTTAGGGGAAAAAGAAGCCAAAAATTTATTGTCTACGGTCCACCTAGAAAATCTTGCACTGTTAGTCTCAGTAAAATTTAGACAATATCCATGTTGAAGCATTACGTTAAATCAAAAGGTAGCATCTATATTCTGGTTATCAAACTAGCATATGCGTTTTATCACAGATAAGGCTAGGGGGGTTGATTTTAAACTTTTGGTGTGGAGAGGCCAAGTAAACCTCAAATTCTGACTTGGTGGGATGGGGCAGGGGTGAATAAAAATACATTATGTGAAAATGGTATATCTGCAATTTCTCGTGAAGAGATCGGGGAATCAAGTTGACGCTTTCAGAGTGTTGGGAGGGGAGGGGCAAGGGAACTTAAAATATTATTTTTCAGAGGGATGAGACAAGGCGGCGAAAACAATTTCGTACGTAACCTGGCAAAAATTTTTACACTATAAGCCTGCCTTGAATTTAGAATCTATTGAAGTCAAGCAATCTAGGGCAGAGAGGGATGGGGAGGGGGTGAAAGGATCTTTGCAATACCTCGATAACGGCTTGGAGGATCGAGTTCAAATACTCAAAAGGTCCAGTGGACCCAAAATTTTGACTTGGGGGGAGGATACTAGAAACATGATAAGCATCCGATACCTCTAACTATCTTGCTCTATGACTTACCTCCACTTACAGCAGTACTAGGCGATTAAGCCTCACCCACTATGACACCTTGTGGAACTTCTACACGCATGGTGACGTTGTCAAGTAAATCTAAAGACACCTTGTTAACCCGGTTTGTCAAAATAGAGTATTTGCGATACTTGAGGAATGGATTGAATAACTGAGTTGAAACTCCCGATGAGTATTGAGTTGAAACTATATAGTGTTAGATGAAAACAAGCTAAGAGGACAAATTATTTCGAAAAAATCTGCTGTAATGCTTTAGGATACCCCATAAGGAGACAAAGAAAATTTCTTTTCGGTCGGCTTGAAACTTTCTGGGCAAGTAGACTGGACCAAAGGGAGGCCAATGAAGACGATAAATTTTGGAAGAAAAATTTTATTGTATCGATTCACAACGGAATTTTTTTTCTCACTCCGCTGGAAAAAAATAGGACGTGCAAAGGTAAACTAAAATTTAAAAAATGGAAAAAAAATTTAGGTATTATTGATTTGTGACACTTTTTTATTAAGACAACTAAACAAAGCGAATTCAGGAAACAATACAAACAGCTCTTTTATAAATGACCTTCACCTGCATTTATTTAAACGAACCAACCGTTAAAACAAAAAGGACCTAAAAATGTTTTCTCTAATCAAACGGTGGATTATAATACATGTATATTTAGGGGTGTCTACAGGATGGGGTCATGATGACGTCATCCCAATGCAAATTTTTATTTCGAGTTAAAAAATTATGTAAATTTCCAACCTTAAGAATATAGATACCAGTCCTTCCACTCCAAATTTTATAGTAGAAATCAAACAGTTCGTGGTAACGAACTGTAGTAAGGAGCGATCCAGCTCAATGGTAAACAAAACACTAAAACATGGAATTTTGATGCTAAAAGATGCATCAAAAGAATCGGATCTCCATGCTGATTCTAAATATATAAGTTTCAGCAAATTTAGTCTTTTTCATCAAAAGTTACGAGCCTGAGAAAATTTGCCTTATTTTAGAAAATAGGCAGAAACACCCCTTAAAAGTCATAGAATCTTAACGAAAATCACACCATCGCATTCGGTGTAGCAGAGAACCCTAAAGCAAAATTTTCAAGCTCCTATCTAAAAAAATGTGGAATTTCGAATTTTTTGCCAGAAGACAAATCACGGGTACGTGTTAATTTGTTTGTTTGTTGTTTTTTCCCCCAGGTGTCATCGTATCGACCAAGTGGCCCTAGAATGTCGAAAGAGGGCTCATTCTAACGGAAATGAAAAGTTCTATTGCCCTTTATAAGTGACCAAAAAAATTGCAAGGCAACAAGGCCCCCTCCCACGCTCATTTTTTCCCAAAGTCAACAGATCAAAATTTTGAGATAGCCATTTTGTTCCGCATAGTCAAAAACCATAATAACTATGTCTTTAGGCATGACTTACTCTGGAGGAGGCATGACCCCCTCATGATCCCTGGGGGAGGGGCTGCAAGTTACAAACTTTGACCAGTGTTCACATACAGTAATGGTTATTGGGAAGTGTACAGACGTTTTCAGGGGGATTTTTTTGGTTTGGGGGTGGGGTTGAGGGGAAAGGGCTACGTGGGAGGATCTTTCCTTGGAGGAATATGTCATGGGGGACGAAATATTCAATGAAAAGGACGCAGGATTTCCTATCATTACTATAAAAAAAAAATGAAAAAATAAAGATGAAAACGTTTTTTCAAATGAAAGTCAGGAGTAGCATTGAAACTTAAAACAAAGAGAGATTATTACGCATATGAGGGGTTCTAAAAACACTTTAGCATAAAGAGCGAGGTATTTAGGAGGCGATAAATACCTCGCTCTTTATGCTAAAGTATTTTTAGTAATTTCAACTATTTATTCTACGGCCTTTCTTATTCAAGGGTCATTCTTATAGGATTGGGACAAAACTTACGATTTAGTGTAAAGAGCGAGGTATTAACGAGGGTACCAACCCCCTCGTATACATAATAAAAATATAAGAATATAAAAGTGTGTTACGTAAGTTAATTCTTAAGCTATGTATATTTTTTACTAATAAAAACGTTCGTTAAAAATTAAAAGTTCTAGTTGCCTTTTTAAGTAACCGAAAAATTGGAGGGCAACTAGGCGTCCTCCCCCACCCCTTTTTTCCCAAAATCGTCTGATCAAAACTAAGAGAAAGTTATTTAGCCAAAAAAAGAATTAATATGCAAATTTCATTTTTATAATTTATGTGCGGAGAGCCAAACTCAAATATGCATTAATTCAAAAAGGTTCAGAAATTAAATAAAAAAAACTAGTTTTTTTAACTGAAAGTAAGGAGCGACATTAAAACTTAAAACGAACAGAAATTACTCCGTATATGAAATGGGCTGACCCCTCCGCAATCCCTCGCTCTTTACGCTAAAGTTTTACTCTTTGCCACAATTCTACTTTTTAAAACAATTAAAAGCTTTCGCGTAAAGAGCGAGGGATTGCAGAGGGGACAACCCATTTAATATACGGAGTAATTTCTGTTCGTATTAAGTTTTAATGTCGCTCCTTACTTTCAGTTAAAAAAAACTAGTTTTTTTTTATTTAATAGCCTTGGAATGCCACTGAGCAAAACGTCGGCATATCAAACAATTTGAAAGAATACTAAAATTTTACCTAAAACTTAAATTACAATCCAACATTTCAGATCTTAAGCAATAAAGGAGAAAAAAAATTCACAATATAACTATCCATAAGAAAGCAAGGAAACTAAAAAAGAACATAAACTAATGTTTAAAAAAATCAACAATACATTTTTTCCATAAAAGAATAAAGACCTATACTAAACACAAAAGGAGCAAATATAGATTCATATAATAAGTCAGAATTAAAACAAACAAAAATAACAATGAATACATAAATAAAACCTAAAACGAACAGAAACTAAGATTCACAATTATATTGAACTTGAAAATTACAGATACTACTATGGGTATAAAGATGAAATATAAAAAGAGCATAAATTAAAACAAATAATCAATTTAAGCTTAAAACAAGCAGAAATTAGCATTAACAGAAGTGGGACTTCTATCCCGTTAAACCCTCAAAATTTGATAATGTCGCACACGCTTGACTGAAAACAAAATGTGTTTTAAATTGGATTCCTTTTATCACTACAGCATTGGAAAATCAATAATTGCTGAAACTTCCAGGAATTGATATCGTAACATTTAAAAAAAAAACAATTTACTTTCATTAGTCTAATATGCAGGAAATTTGTACTGATACTTTCTTCCTTTGAAACACATTCCTTTCAAAAGTGTAGAAAACCAATTTAAACTGCTTTGTATTAAACTGTTAATTTATACTGTTAAAATTGTCCTTGAATGGTTTACATTTACCGTACCAAAACTCCTATATTGTTTTGTGTTTTCAGTAAAAAGCTAGTTTTCAGTAATCCTACAAATACAGGAAAGTACCGCCAATTAATTTATTTGCAGTACTTATATTGATATGTGTTATATAGGCTAATAATTTCTGTTTGTTATAAGTTTCAACTTCGCTTTTTACTACCTCGGAAAAACTTTTTTTCAGATTAATCTTGCCTCGTTTTTTGATTAAAATTTACTTTAGAAACGACAATGCCATTATCTATTTTATTTATACAGAATTATTTCTGTTCGTTTTAAGTTTTACTGTTACTCCTTAGTTTAAGTTGAAAACTTATTCTTTTATCCAATTTCTAATCACCTCTAGTCTAGGGAAGATAAGAAAACTGAACCCTTATTAAGGAGCTGAACAAAGAAGCCGTATAAGAATTGAAGGAAAAAATAAGTTCAGAGTGGAAAGAAAAATCAAAATATAGTGTCGTTTCTTTTTGCAAAATAGAATAATAAGAATAGAATAAAGAATAAATAAAGAATAATAAAACAAGAAATTCATCTTTAATTCTTAGTTTTAAAAAATTTAATTTAATAGCATTTAAGAAAGTAGCTCCAGGCAAGTACCTTCGACACGAAAGGTTAAATAATCGGACAGGTTTGTATATCGACATCCTAGTAGAAAATTTTGCTACCTCAACAGAAATGTGCCTTTAGGCTTAGGGAGTTATTTGACTTGTCCCTATACAGAAAAGTCACTCATTACTTAGAAATGAATCGAAATTTAAAAAAAGATAATTTTCTTGTGCAGTTATGATAAATGATGCTATAAACTAAGTTCGTTTTTATTTCAAAATTTTGGGAAGGATTACCTGAATTCTCCTACAGAACTGTTTTCATTTATCTTTCTTCCTCTTTGGATGTACAGTCTTACGTATGAAGAGAATAATACGGTTAAATTATCAAGTAAATAATTTGAATTAGTACGTATAACAATAAGTAATCCTTCTTTTAATATACAACTTTGAGTTGTTCCAGAACCACATATCTGCGCTTCTCCAACCACCAAGTGGCAAGAGATTGGGGTCAGGGGTGTAATTTGCTATGGAACGGAGGGGGCAACTGTCCCTCCCCAGACCTCATTCTCTACCTGACCCCAGCTTACCCCTCCCCCTGCTGAAACTTAGTTTCTCCAAAAATATTGTCAAAACTAAGATAAGCCTGCATAATTCAAGCATCCAATGAAATAGGTCAGTTTTCTCTAGTACATCTTTACCTTATTTATTACTATATGGCTTGTTCTTCAGTTTTCTCTGTCATTTTTACGTGATTTTAAAAAAATTGGCTCCAACTTTGACCCCCCTCCCAAACCAGGATTTTGAGAAAAATTACACCGTTCTTTCGGGTACGGATTTAGTGATAAAATAAGAATGTTCTTGCAAGCCATGAACTGGAAGACCTCTATTCCCTTTTGAATCAAAATGCTTGATAAAATACCTTTCCGGGACATGCTTTAAAAAATGAGTGCATCACATTTACAAAAACATTGAAATTATCTGAAAATGAGTATATAGAATGAACAAAACCTTAAAGGACAAAATCCTTAAGGGAGCCTGGAGGAGGAACATACAGGAGGTATTCTTAAAAACCTCCATTAAAGGGTTTTGAACCATTATTATTGCAATATATCGTTTTAAACCTCCAAACCTTTCCACCAAAAACTGACACCAAGAGTGTAGTTCTAGTGCTATATCGCACTTATGGATGGTAGAATTGAAAGAAATCACGTAGATATGAGCAATAGCTTTTAAATGAGCCATTAAACGTCACTCTAAAAATTTCTGGCAGGTCACTAGCCCCAGCCTTTCCACTTGAGACATGGCACAAGAAGTGCCGTTTATAATGCCATTTGGAACTTGCTGATGGTAGAATTCGTAGGAAGAACGTAGATATGAGCAATATCTTTCATATGAGCTATTAAAAAATTGTTTAAGATACCTGCGACACCAATATGCCCAATAACAATACGCCCATAATTGGGCGTATCTAAGCTAGAAATTGAAAATTATAGACCTATATCAATCCTACCCTTGTTTTCGAAAATATTTGAAAAAATTGTGCATAAAAGGCTTTATGATCACCTTATGAAAACGGGGATGTTAAGTGAAAACCAGTTTGGCTTTAGGAAAGGTCACTCGACGTCGGATGCCGTGCATTCCCTTTGTGATACTGTAAATAAATGCTTTGAACGTGGTGAAATCCCTTTGACTGTTTTTATCGATTTTAGAAAAGCATTCGATACAGTGGATTTTAATATTCTACTCAAACGTCTACAATCCCTTGGAGTTCGTGGTAACTATTTAAAGTGGTTTCATAGTTTTCTAAGTGGTAGATCTATTCAAGTTGTATTAAATGATGTGTTTTCTTCTCCTTTTCAAGTGAGGTGTGGTGTACCTCAGGGGTCTGTTTTGGGACCACTTCTGTACCTTGTGTATGTTGATTCAATGCGTTTCTACTTACCTGAGTGTTGTAATACGACTTTTGCGGATGATACTGCTTTAACTGTGTCTAGTAGATATGTCCACGATTTGTTGTTGAAAGTAAATAGGGTATTAAAGGCATTTTTTGTATTTACAAGACATAGCCTTTTGTCAGTGAACGTTAATAAAACTAATTTTATGATTTATAGGAGAGTTGGTAAGCCTCCATGTGTTGATAAAAAGATATTTTTTAATAGTAGGCCTTTGTCACAGGCGCATGATGTGCGTTATTTGGGATTCGAGCTTGATTGCAATCTATCTTGGAAGAACCATAGTGATTTTGTTGCAGCTAAAGTTGCTAGAGGTTTGGGAATTTTGCGTCTATTAAAGCATGTTTTAACATTATCAGTTCTTTTATTATTATATCACACCATTGTTGCGCCTTATATTTCTTATGGTTGTGTCCTTTGGTCTTGTAATTTCTATGCAAGTTTTAAAAGAGTGCAGATCCTACAAAATAAAACAGTACGTCTTCTTGGTAATTATGTAGAAAATGTGAATGATACCGCGTCATGTTTTAAGAAATTACGAGTGCTAAACATTGGTCAGATTCGAGATTACAAAGCTGCTGTTTTTGCGTATCGATGTTGCAATGATGTATGTCCTCCAGTTTTTACCAGTTTTTTCGAGTAAATCGTTCACTCCAAGGGTATGAGAATAGAGAGGCATATAATTTTATTGTTGAGTACCGAGACACCACACGTGCAGCTTTCGGAATTAGGTATTTAGCTCCGGCTATTTGGAATGATATCCCAGCTGGCATTAGGGAGGCAGAACATATTGGGTCGTTTAAAGTAAAATTAAAAAGCATTTATTGGGAGTATATATATATATATATATATATATATATATATATATATATATATATATATATATATATATATATATATATATATATATATATATATATATATATATATATATATATATATATATATATATATATATATATATATATATATATATATATATATATATATATATATATATATATATATATTATTGTTAGCCATTTTATATATATATTCTGGTATTAAGGGGTAATTGAGTGAGAGTGTTTTTGTCCTTCTTTAACATTTGTTTTTTTAATTAATTAGGTTGAGAATTAGAGGATATAAAGATATATTATTAGGGATATATTAAGATATTAGGATATAAAGATATTATTATTGAGGATATCTTTTTATATATATATTCTGGTATTAAGGGGTAATTGAGTGAGAGTGTTTTTGTCCTTCTTTAATATTTGTTTTTTTAATTAATTAGGTTGAGAATTAGAGGATTGCAGCCGTCCAACATCAGGCTGTTTGAGCCTTCCCCCGGCGGTTGTGTGTATTTATAGTGTAATTTAGTAGTTAATAAAGAGTTCATTAATTCAAAAATCCATACCGATACGCGTATCGATACGTCCGATACCGATACAGCGTACAGCCCTTTCCCCGGGGACTATGAAGGGTCATATCATCAACAAAACCATAGATATTTGACCTTTGAATTATATTAAATAAAATGGCTATGTCAAAATTTTGATTGGACAACTTTGGCGGGAGGGGCCTGTAGGGGGGGGGGCTAGTAGGAAGGTCACTTAAAAAGGGCAGTAGAAAATTTAACGTCCGTTCAAATGAGCCATTAAATATATCTCCATGATGTTCTGATCATTTGTTAGTCCTGCGAAAAAAAAAGAGGCACATCAATGCAACCCATGCAAAAGTGATTTTCCTTGGTGTTCAAGGTGGAGGACTGTAATTGTCCTACATAGGTTTTCGACCATGCTGATTCCAATGATACCCTTTTTATTTCGATCTGACGTCATATTCAAGGGACTTTAGGCTCTTTTTGAAATCACCATAAATTTCTTTTAGTAATACACTTTTACTTTTAAAATTAACAAAACAATAGTTACCATTCCTTATTCAGCGTCAGTATGGCGATTTTTTTTTTTTCACTAGACAGTTTTATTTTTCAAAACGTGTTTTTCAACTTTTGATTACAATGGGCTGTGGTTAGCTCTTTACTAGGTTACAGCCAACACGAAAAGAAATTATTATGTATATGAGCGAGGTCACCTCTCCACAGTATATCGTTCTTAACCCTAAAGTTTTATTTTTGTTTATTCTAGCTATTTAACAATAATTTCTGAATCACAAAGATCGTTTAACTACAATAATAAGCTCCTTTAAAAGTTAGAAAAAACACTTTAGTGTAAAGAGCGAGGTACTGACGAGAAGCGACCCCCCTTATATACGTAATAATTTCTGTCCGTTTTAATTTTTAATGTTACTCCTTACTTCCAGTTAAAAAAACTTGTTTTTTATTCAATTTCTGATCGTTTTTCAAATAATGCTGGGAGCCTGAGTTGTCCCTCCATTGAAAACTTCTTTGTCTCACGAAAAATTTGTTCATGAAAGATCCTGCCGGATAACCCCACCCCTCTACCAGAAAAATTCCCACTGAAAAACGTCTATATACTTCCCATTAGCCAATATTATACGTAAGCAATGGGCAAAGTTCATACAGCCCTTCCCCCAGGGACTGTGGGGGGTCAAGTAATCCTAAAAGACATGGTTATTAGATTTTTTGACTATGCTGAAAAAATGACTATCTCAAAATTTTAATAGGGAGGCTTTGGGAAAAAATTAGCGTGGGAGGGGGACTAGCTGCCCTCCAGTATTTTTGATCACTTTTGAAAGTGATATAACTTTTATCAAAAAAGTTATATCAAAGCGATATAACTTTCATAACTTTAGAAAGCGCAATATAACTTTTGATTTCCGATAAAATGAGCCTTCTCTCGATCATCTAAGATCAACCCTGGGGAAAACAAACAAACAAACCAACAACACGCATGTGTGATCTTTCTTCCGGCAGAAAATGCGAAATTTCACATTTTTGTACATAGGGGCCTGAAACCTCTACAACAGGGTTCTCTAGTATGCTGAATTTGATGGTGTCATTTTTGTTAAGATAACTTCATGCTTAGGGGACGTCCTGCGCTCCCTTTTTTAAATTGGGCAAATTTTCTCAGACTCGTAAAATTTGATGGGCAACATTAAGTTTGATTAATTTTATTTTGAATAAAAAATATTTTGAATAAAAAAAATCGATTCTTTTGATGTATATATTGTTATTAAGACTCGGTTACTATTGAGCTGCATCGCTCCATACAGTTCGTTACCCAGAACTGTTTGAAAACAAACTTACTTTACCAAAAATGCAGACCAAAATAACATACTTTTAGTTGAATATCTTGCTAGAATCCCTTTCAAAGTTCAATTGACCTGTTCCTTCAACCTTAATTAATGCAATGCAAAATTAATTCAGATCGGAACCAATGACAACAGTAATGACATAATGGATATTCACCCAGCCTTGCTCTTATCTCCAACTTCATTTTGACAGTCCTGCTTAAATCCTTCAAAAGGTTATTTTAAGAAAAATATATTAAGGACACTGGGTCCAGTCCCGCTAAATTCCTTTGGAAGATAATTTTAAGAACAAAAGATTAAGGACACTGGGGCGGGAAAACGAATATCCCCAAAGTCATGACCTATTTAGATGGGCTAAAAGATGCTGCTGTGCCAAGTCTCAGAAAAAAAATCATCGATCCTTTTTCGGAATTACATAAAAAAAACTAGTTTTTCTAACTGAAAGTAAGGAGCGACATTAAAACTTAAAACGAACAGAAATTACTCCGTATATGAAGTGGGTTGTCCCCTCCGCAATCCCTCGCTCTTTATGATAAAGCTTTTAATTGTTTTAAAAAGCAGAATTGTGGTGAAGAGTCAAACTTTAGCGTAAAGAGCGAAGGATTGCGGCGGGGACAACCCATTTCATATACGGAGTAATTTCTGTTCGTTTTAAGTTTTAATGTCGCTCCTTACTTTCAGTTAGAAAAACTAGTTTTTTTATGTAATTTCTGAGCGTTTTTTAATTAATATACGTTTAATTTTGGCTCTCCACACATAAATTGTTAAAATGAAATTTACATTTTAATTCCTTTTTTAGCTAAATGGCTTTCTCTTAGTTCTGATCAGACGATTTTGAGAAATAAGGGATGGGAAGGAGGCCTAGTTGCCATGCAATTTTTCGGTTACACAAAAAGGCTACTATAAATTTTAATTTTTAACGAATTTTTTTTATTAGTAAAAAATATACGTAACTTAAGAATTAACTTACGTAACAAACTTTTATTTTCTTAAATTTTTATTATGTATATGAGGGGGTTTGTACCCTCGTTAATACCTCGCTCTTTACACTAAATCGTAAGTTTTGTGCCGATTCTTTAAGAATGACCCCTGAATCAGAAAGGCCGTAGAATAAATAGTTGAAATTACTAAAAATACTATAGCATAAAGAGCGAGGTATTTATCTCCTCCTAAATACCTCGCTCTTTATGCTAAAGTATTTTTAGAACCCCTCATATGCGTAATAATCTCTGTTCGTTTTAAGTTTCAATGCTACTCCTTACTTTCAATTGAAAAAACTTTTCCATGTTTATTTTTTCATTGTTTTTTTTTATAGTAATTTTAGAAAATCCTGCGCCCATTGAATTTCTGTTCCCCCATGACATATTTCTCCAAGGAAAGATTCTCCCACATAGCCCCCTCCCCTCAACCCCACCCCCAAAACCAAAAAAATCCTCTGAAAACGACTGTACACTTCCCAATAACCATTATTATATGTAAACACTGGTCGAAGTTTGTAACTTGCAGCCCCTCCCCCAGGGACTGTGGGGGAGTAAGTCATTCCCAAAGACATAGTTATTATGGTTTTGACTATGCAGAACAAAATGGCTATCTCAAAATTTTGATCTGTTGACTTTGGAGAAAAAATGAGCGTGGGAGGGGGCCTAGGTGCCCTCCATTTTTTTTGGTCACTTAAAAAGTGCACTAGAACTTTTTATTTCCGTTAGAATGAGCCCTCTTGCGACATTTTAGGACCACTTGGTCAATACGATGACCCCTGGAAAAAAAAACACGCACCCGTGATTTGTCTTCTGGCAAAAAATACGAAATTCCACATTTTTGAAGATAGGAGCTTGAAGATTTTGGTATAGGGTTCTCTGATACACTGAATGCGATGGTGTGATTTTCGTTAAGATTCTGTGACTTTTAGGGGTGTTTTCCCCTATTTTCTAAAATAAGACAAATTTTCTCAGGCTCGTAACTTTTGATGACAAAGACCAAATTTGATGAAACTTATATATTTAAAATCAGCATGAAAATCCGATTCTTTTGATGTATATTTTAGCATCAAAATTCCGTTATTTAGAGTTTCGTTTACTATTGAGCCGGGTCGCTCCTTACTACAGTTCGTTACCGCGAACTGTTTGAAAAAATACATACATACACAATTACAACTCGTTTAAAGATATACGATGTTGGATTGCACCTTCAATTGTGTACTAGAACTCTGAATATACAATGGTAGAAGCTTTTAACCGACTTTCTACGACAATCCGTTCTACAATATGATGTGTTTTGTCTTGGGGTTATTTTACCGATTTCTGATTTTCTGATAAACGATTATACAAAAAACGCTTTACAGAATATATTTCGTTTTCAGTAAAGCAAGATTGGTATACAACCCACACAATACACATCATGCTTCTGACATTTTCGCTCTCAATCCTCCTTGTTATTTAGTTCGACAAAACAATTCCACTTTCGGTAAACGTGGCACATCTTTTTAAGGCACACGATTTAATATAAAAGTCGTCCTACCGGTAACAACCAGCGAAAAAACAATAGTCAAACAAAGTAAAATATCATGAAAACAATAAAAAACAATCTTCTTCAGTCCGGCAAAGCTGCCAAGCTGGTAGGCAGTGCCAACCAACTTAAACTACTTCTATCATTCAGAGTGAATGCAACGAGGATTTAATACAAAAAAATATAGAAATGAAAGAATTAAAGTTAGATTTGTCTAGACCAGGGCTTCTTGAACTATGGGTCGCGACCCCATTTGGGGTCGCGTAGCAAAATTATGGGGTCGCGAGTGATAAAAATACAATTTAACAAAAAATGTTTTTTAACTTTTAAAATTATTGTTATAAAGAAAAATAACAATCATCGTAGATAATTATATCATAAAATCTTCTGGTTTGGAAAGACTGCTTATACCAGCATTTCTATTCCGATCATTATAATATCGTTTATAAATTTACTATGAATCAGAAGATGTTATAGAAATTTATAAGAAAATGTAGATTTATTTTTGTCAATCTCTTAAAACCGAAATAATCCTGATAAATATTATCAACAAAATTTCTATGTGTTATTTCGAAGAAACTATATAAACGTTTCGTGTTATTTTCATTTAGCCATTGTATGATTGTGAACGAAGTGCATGTTATTCCGAATTAATCAGTTTAACCCTTTCGCGACCGACGGGACCTTACATTCCTGCCATGTAAAAATCCTTTGGGTGCTTCTTAATTGATTGATAGCACCAGAACTGAACGATGTGCTTCAGGATGCTGTTAAGGTGATAAATTTTATTAAGAACCATGCCCTTAACAGTCGCTTATTTTCAAATCTCTGTAAGGTTACAGATTCCAACTACACAACTTTGTTATTACATGCAGAAGTAAGATGGTTGTCAAGAGGTCAAAGTTTAAAAAATAAAGGACGAGATCGAAATATTTTTAACTGAACGAAAATGTGAATTTGATGGGTTTTTTTTCAAAACTACTCGTGGCTATCCAAGCTGTGTTATTTGTCAGATATTTTTTGCGAAGCTAAACAATCTTAACTTGTCTCTTCAAGGAAAAAACTGCGATATATTTACTTAATACGATAAAATTGAAAGTTTTATTAAAAAGAACAGCATTTGGAAAAGTAGAGTCGAAAAAAATTCGTTCGAAATGTTTTCCAGTGTCGACAATTTTGTAATTGAGAAAATTCATCGTAAAACTTTTTTGCTAAAACTATTGTAGATCACTTAAAAGCGCTAGAAATACAGTTCCGGACGTATTTTATATTAAATACTAGCTGTTGGGGTGGCGCTTCGCGCCACCCCAACACCTAGTTGGTGGGGGTGCTTTGCGCACCCCCCAAGCCCTCCCGCGCGCGTAAGTAGTTACACGCCATATTAGTTACGCGCCATTGTAGTTGTGTCCCTGTGTCCCTGTGTCCCACCTGTGAATATATATATATATATATATATATATATATATATATATATATATATATATATATATATATATATATATATATATATATATATATATATATATATATTTATATGTTTTTAACTACGTAAAACTTGCGAATATACAACATTCTTCGATGTCCCATTGTCTGTGCATATAAATAGATTGTCAGGTTTACCGACTCTTGAACATGCAACATAAAATTGTCCATGGGAAAAACAATCCGTATTCAGATCTATACCTCATTATTCTAATGATTGCCCTTGAGCTTTGTTATGGTGATTGCTAATCGAACATTCCCTGTGTCTCCGTCGTCATTTATATATCCCCCTGTGCCCCCGGCATCCCCGTTGTAGTTGTGTCCCTGTGTCCTGGTCGTCATTTGTGTCCCAGTCTGTAATTTCTCTTTAAGCATCCCGGTCGTCATTTATATTCCCTGTTTCCCGGTGTCCCGGTCGTCATTTGTGTCCCGGTGTCCCGGTCTGTAATTTATCTTTGATTGTCCCGGTCGTCATTTATATGTCCCGGTCGTTATTTGTGTCCCAGTGTCCCAGTCTGTATTTTTTTTGTAGTTTTTACCTTTTTTAGTTTTTTTTTCTTCTTTTGTATTAATGCTAAAGCCAAGGTTCGAACCTGGAACCTCTCGGACCTAGAACCTGGAACATAACGCTTTACCAACTCAGCTACTTCGGCTTGAATATATTCGTTTTTGAATTGGTATATGATGAAATAATTCAGACGTCATATGCGGACAGACAGACAGATACACAAACAAACAACTTATTTTTATATATATATAGATTGATTTACGAAAAATAGTTTGGATTCCAAAGCCGTTTTGGATTGGCTTAAGTGAGATTGATCATCTGCCACTTAAAGCTCAAGAGGAATTTGCTGAACTTTCGTGTGACTCAAACTTAAACCTACAATACCGAAAAAAGCCCTTGACTGAATTCTGGATCGGAACTAGAACTGAATTTCCCACAATCCCCAATATGGCGTTAAATATACTTCTGCCATTCAACACCACATATTTAAGTGAAGTTACTTTCTCAGCTTTAACACACATTAAATCCCAATATCGTTCAGCGATAAAAAATGTTGAAGAGGTCTTACGTCCAGCAGTTTCAAACATTACACCAAGATTTGATTTTTTATGCAATAAAAAACAGGTACATCCAACTCATTAAATTTTTAACGTAAACTTTAATTTAATATTTACCACGCAACTACTTGGATATATTCGAGAGAATTAAGACGGTCAGAATCCACTTTTGTTTTTGAAACTATAATAAAAACATTTCTATAACATTTTGTGCAAATTTCAATTTTAGATTTTATATGTTTCAAAACGAATGCTAAATTTATATATTTTCATATGCATATGTATATTTTTACCTAATAAATATATCATCAAAAAATATTAATGTATTTTCCTTTTATATTTGTTGGGGTCGTTAAGAAACTCGCAATCATAAATGGGGTCGAGAATTACAAAAGTTTAAGAAGTCCTGGTCTAGACTCTAGACAAAATATAATCTAGGGCAACGTAAAAATATGGTTTTGTAATTAGCATTCAAATACAATTTAGTCTATTTAAATGACAATCTAAATAAATCATTGAAAAAATTAAAGATGGACGTTTCGAAGGATGTTACAAAAAGTTCTAACGCAACCTTTTTAAAGAAAGAAAAAGAAAGATCAGCTTACCTTTACAATAGGTGTTCCCCAGAAATCATTTTGAAATAGATTCTTCAAAGGTGTACGGGACCTTAGATCTTTATTTTCTTTGATAGCGCTAATATCATCAAACACAAAACCGCAATACAGTGCATTCCAATAGACAGCAATGCATATGGTGCTTAAAAAGACATGCGTGTAGCCCATCCTCTGGACCAAAAATCGAAATGAAAACTGACCTAGAAATAAAAAAATATGAAACAAAACTTAAGATCTGATATCGGGTATACAAAAAAAGGAATGTACACGTTTTAGTTCCTAGAAGTCCATACCTCTGAATACCATCTGAAAATCCTTGGCCTTTTTACCATTAAATGTCAAACGTGTCCTCCCCTTCCCTTTTCCAATAATAAATCTATATATAAACAATGAGTGAATTGCATAGCTTACAGTCCTTGCCCCGAGGTATGTGAGGGGGTGGGTTAGTACCCCCCAGAGACATAGTTATTGGGCCTTTCAAATGTGCTGAACAAAATGGCAATCTCAAAATTATGATTCGATATGGAAAGAAGTGGAAAGAGCTGTCTAATATGTGTCATGGGATTGATATACTTTCTTACATTAATACCGTCAACTTTTTCCCTATACAGAACGTCTTGTCCTTAAGTAATTTACTCCTTTTTCTTTCAGTTAATCACTTGGAGAAACTTTTAGCGGCGTAAATTCTGAAAACTTTATTATTTGCTTTTTAGAAGTCACTATGACAGCAAGAGTTTGCGATATCTGAAACAAATTACTATTCGAAACAATTTTGCTGAATAAACCGTTAATTAGTATATTTTTTGTTTAGAGCCTTCATATTTCAGTAATTGTAACGACAGAATAAAACTTGGATTGTCATCTCTACACTTCCCATTAAAATACTGTGTTTAGAAACTCCAAGTTTGGTTATAGACAATGTATGCTTAAATATTATTTCATTGTTTATCTTGCTTGAATTTATGCAAGATTTAAGAGGCAATCTCAAATTAGATTTGAGAAAAACAAAAGTTTCATTTCCTATGACTTCAAAACTAGAAAAATTATTTATATCCGTTTTGGCTAAACTTATGACAACCCTTAGCTGTGCTCAGCCGCACCAAAATCCAGGTTAAGGTTAAAACACAATAACTAACTTGAAGATGACTGTAAAAAGGAACAAGACTGATCTGTGGAGGATCGGGGCTTACGCCCCATGGTTTAAAATGTGTGATTTTGACAATTGTGAATAAAATACAGTTGTTGAGTATTGCAGGGTTGAGGGGGAGAGGGTCAACCCAAAAAAAAAATGGATTAAGGCTACGAAGACAAACAAAAACTAAATCACATTCTACCACATCTCTGATAAAGCTTGAAAATTCAACTATTTTTAAATGAATCTGCACAATATATGAAAACTAAGTATAACAATCTATGACCTTCAGAGAATGCCCAGTACGATATGCCTTATATATTTTTGATACTTGTGGGATTAAAATTCTAAAATAAAATCTGTTGGTCCTTCATACTCGCAGGTACTACAGGCTCAAAAATATGTATCACTCACTTTCAAAGGATCTCAGTCATGCAGATGCTTGGAACTAGAAGAAAAAAAAGCAGATGAAATCTTTACCTAAGGGTGTCATATTGAGATACCAGAATTAGTACATGAAAAATAATAATAACAATAAATAGAACATTAAACAATAATTGGCAAATCACTTACTACGTAAAAGACAAAACCGCTTATCTTTTTACTCAGACAAATGAAGGTTGAAAATAATTGTTTGTTATAATAGTCATTATTTTTTTTAAGGATTGCATATATCTTTAGGGATAACTGCTCCACAGTTCGGCACTATGGAAACTAATACTCAGAGGCTATATAAGTAGCTATTTGGTGAATCAAAACCGACTGATATATCAGCATTTTCTTTTGATAACATTTAGCAACCAAAATTAGGGCCGAATCTGTGTTCAGTGTCATAAAACGGCAAGAAATGCCACTTTTCCATGAGGCAGTCTTTAATGACTATAGAAGGACACTGCCAATTTACCTTTTTACAAAGATAACTTCGAAGACCGCACTGCCTTTCCATGACGAAAGTATAACAGTTCAAAATAATTTCAAATATCCTTCTCGGAAGAATAATGAGACCTCATATTTTAACACATGTGAACTCTGAATTTCTGCTCGAGGGCTCTTACATATGTCGAACTTGACAGTGTAATTCTGATCTGTGTCGTACCTTTTTGGGAAATGTTTTCCTACTATGTTTTTTCATAGTAATTTTTCAAAAAACATAGTATGTTTTTCAAAAAACATAAATGTTTTTTCCGAGACTCGAATAACATAAAATAAAAAATAAAAACAAACTTCAATTGCATAGAAGAACATCACAAAAACCCTATCTTCCCTGACTCAGGGCCAGGGCAAATAAAAGAAATAACTACTGGGTATGTTTGGTTATACAAACACAGCAACATTTCAATGTTTTTCCCTAAGAGTCAGTTCCACCTTAATGGTAGCCTCGTACAGGTATATCTGACACACCATGTTACGAGACTCTCACAACTTGAGTGGGTCAGTTTTCTTGGTAGACTCCCTATTGAAAATCTCCAGGGCCTTTATAGATTTGGCTTCTGGGGAAGCACGTTTTACATTGACTACTGAAACTTAGTCGTGTAATCCAACTAAATGGCTTGATTCTGTCGTGGCTGAATCACTGGGACTGTCACGACATTTGCATATACTGCCACAGATTTAGCAGCCATCAAGGCTATACCTGTCTCTTTTGGTATTTGTCCAACCCATTTCAATCTTTCTCCTATTACAGCCATAGAAAGCGGTATTGAACCACACTTTTCAAACAGCTTACTGTTTCAGAAAGGGTCAGTCAGTCAGTCAGGACCTTTGCTAAAGATCTTCTACTGACCGAATCAAAAGCTTGCTTATTATCTATAATACTTCGGACTAAAGGGGTTTGATGACTCAGGAGAGACATACGTTTTCTAGGTACGTGGCAGTCGTGACGGGTGGGACAGGACCAAAGCTTATAAACCTAGAAGGCCTTTTATCCAGCGAAGCCTTTCGAAGGTCCTCAGTAACATTTGAGAGTAAACCCTCACTAAAAGTAGTTTGAGTTTGAGAGCAACCTGTGCCAACTTAGGGATTTAGCTATGTATCAGTATATGTGGATCATAGATTGAATACGTTATTCTTCTTCTTCTCTACCATTTGGAGAACAATTTTATTATGGTGATTTTTTTTCTGCTGGACGTTCACCGGTCGATATCAGCAAAAGCAAATGGTCAAGAATGTCCAAATTTCGCTTTTGATATCGATAGTTCAGTATTCGATATCAACATTTGGTGCAATATATCGATATGACCATCACCCAACACTATTTGATTTGGCAGTCGTCTGTTGAGAATAGCGTCCATGGTATTATAGCTCTTTTGGCACGGAGTAAGGAGAGTTAGTTATATATCTATGGGTATAAATGTTCTTTAGTAGGTTTTGGAATGGAATTAATAGAATCAATCTAAACAAACATCGTAAAGTATTCAGAGCTCAAAAGCGTTTTTGTCCAATCAGGGTATCGGTTCTTGTTTCAACAAAATACCAATGAAAACTTGTAAAGTTAAAATTTAACGAACTATATTAAGGTACAAGCATTACAAAGCTAATAAGCGAAGTGAGCCAAACCCGAGCCTGAACAGCTCATGTGATTTCTGTCATTTTGTGTACAGTTCAGCTGGATTTTAGTTACTAGTAAAGTAAGCTCATTTTTCTAATTAAGCGAATTTTTAGTACCATCTAATGAAACTAGAAAATGCATTGAACATACCAGTAGAAATGCAGCTCGGGTGATGTACAATATGGAGATTGGGATTCTCAAATACCGGTTATCAGTGCTTCACACTTGGAGGTGCTGCGTTAAATGCTACAAAGTATTTTACTCTCAAGTTCAGAGGATCCTAAATGTGCCAGTGCTTGGAACTGAAAAAAATTAATAAATTAAACACAACAACGGATTAAAACATTCAAAATAGACTGTCATACAGAAATGCCAGAACAGTAACAATGAGTAAGGTAGAAAATATCACCTAACAATAATAATAATTTTGTCGTGCCCACTCGTACAAAAAAAAATGAAAAGAAGAGGGATGAAAAAGAAGAAAAAAACAAACAAGAGCAAAATTTGCCTGATTTTCAAAAGTGGGGGAAACCAACCCCATAATTCAAGCAATCTTACTGCAAATCACATCATTAGACTCAGCATGTTAGAAACCCACTCTGAAGTGGTTTTAAGCTTGTATCAACAAAAAAAGAATTTGGTATTTTTTGCCAAAAAAAAGATCATGGATGCATGTTTATTTGTTTGTTTTTTTACGCCCTTGACTGATCGTATCGAGCTAATGGTCCAAGAATATCGGGAAAAAGCTCATTTGAACGGAAATAATAAATTCTATTGCCACTTTTAAGTAACTAAAAAGATTGGAAGGCAACTAGCCCCCTCTCACGCTCCTTTTCTCTAACGACATCTGACCAAAAATTTGAAAGAGCCATTTGATTCAGCATAGTTGAAAATTTAATAGCTATGCCTTTGGGAATGATATAATAACCCTCCCCAATAGTCCGTTAAGAAAGGGCTGTAAGTTAAATGATTTGCCCACTAGGAGTGACGCCATGAGGCTTCCGAGTACGCCCATAGGGGATGTACTATTGGAGCCACTAACCCCTCAAGACGTTATTACACACACCTGGGTGTTACTCAATTCTATAGTACACTCGTAATGGTATAGTACATCTGTTTTTTAGGTAATAGGAGAACCTTCAAGACGCCAGGACCGTAGCAGCAAGTTCAAACGGGCCCAAGCAAGCAGCAGGTGTTATTAATTTTCTTCAAGATGGAAGTGTTAAGTGTTAACTACATATACTATAGTACACATGTATGTTCAGTAATAGGGGCGGTTTACTTATATTAAGGATGACACATTCTCGCGTGACTTGTAGGAGGTGAGGGCCCGTCAGTCAAGTGGAGAATCCCCAGTTATAACAGAGGACGGCAGACACGTTGGTATTACGTAATGGCGGCACCTACGTGAGTGTTAAGTAATGGCAGACACACGCGAGTGTTACGTAATGATGGTGCACATGTCGGATGTTACGTAATACTTTAAGAGATTTTTTTCTAGACATTTTCTTCAAGATTTTTTTTTCGTCGAAACGTTACATTCCAAAGATTTTTGTCCGCTTTAAGAATCAAAAGAGATTTTCCCTTAACGGAATGGAGCGCTAGACAGCTGGACCAAGAAAGTCTTCCTAATATTATGAGTCGTGGAATACTTTCTAAAAAAATCGGTGTATCTATTAATTAAATTATCGCCCAACACTAACATCAAATAGTTCGTGACACCGAACTGTAAGGAAAGAGAAACTAACATCAAAAGAATCTAATTGTATCGTGAATCCAAACATATAAAGTTCAAAAGGATCAAAATTAACCATGGAAAGTATTGAATAAGAAAATTTGCAAAATTTTAGCAATAGCAGGAAAACATTTTCCAAAAAGGTACGACACAAATCAGAATCACACTGACAAGCTCAACATATTTAAGAACTCTCGAGCAGAAATTCAAAGTTCATATCTGTTAAAATTCGAGTTCTCATAATTCTTCCGAGAATGATATTCTTGGACGCGTGTCTAGGTATTTTTTTCTCAGGGCCTATCATATTGAATTAGTGACCGTTGGATTTTGGAAGTCCTTTATTATATAACAAGTATTTGGGGTGTTGTTAGAATTTTTGTGTTTTGTAGCAAGTATTTTGTGTTCTCACCAACTATTTTTCATTCTATTAGAACTATTTTAGAGCTGTGAAAAGTATTTTGCACGAATGAATTTTTGTTTTGTAGGAATTATTTGGTTTATGTCTGAACTTTTTTGTATTCCATAAGAAGTATATGGGATGTTGTTAGAATTTTTGCGTTTCATAGCAAGTATTTTGTGTTCTGCACGAACTATTTTCCAGTTCTGTTCCAGAACTATTTTAGAACTGTGCAAAGTATTTTTGTATTTCGTAACAATATTTTTTTTGTAGGAATTAATTTGGATTATGTTAGAACTTTTTGTATTCTACAAGAAGTAATTGGGGTGTTTTTAGAATTTTTGTGTTTTGTAGTAAGTATTTTGTCTTCAGAACCAACTATTTCTAATTCTGTTAGAACTATTTTAGAACTGTGCAAAGTATTCTCGTATTTTGTAAGAGTTATTTCCGTTTTGAAGACTTTATTTTGAATCTGTATGAACTTTTGTATTCTACAAGAAGTATCTGGGATTTTGTTAGAATTTTTATGTTTTGTAGCAAGTATTTTGTGTTCTGCACCAACTATTTTTCATTTATTAGAACTATTTAAGAAGTGTGCAAAGTATTTTTGCTTTCGGATTTCAGGGGAATTTATTTGCATGTGGTTGATTTGCTACTTCAGTATATTTTTCAAAGTAAAAACCCAACAACAATAACCCGAGCTGGTGTGTACATAGATAAATGATTGGAGAGAAGGAAAAGTTTATGCGACTAAGTCATGTTTCCTAGATTTGGAATATTCGCTTTATATTTTGTTTTTGATTGTTTTGCAATTTGTAATTTATTTTATTCGTAATTTCCTTGTTTTGTACAATTTTTTTGCGTAAAGGGCCCGTGGGCCTCTGAAATACACAGACCTGTATATTAAAAAAACACTATTCCCATTTCCATTTCTATTATTCTTTACAATGAGGTTTGAACATTTTTCTTTTTTTAAACTAAGAATCATTTTAGTCCCGTCTCGAAAGCCTTAGCGCTTGCAACGTTAGAAGTAGATTAAAACAACTAGAGAAAGCTGTTAGCACTCTCCACGCTAAGCAACGTCCAAAAGGAAATAAGTAAGTCATTAGCTAAATGCCGGACAACTTGTTGAATAAGTAGAGTTTCCAGAATTGGTTTCCACCAAAGCACTTAGAAGTTAGAAGGCGTAATGGGATTACTCTCGATAAAAGATGTATTATTACGTCTACCAAAGTTTTGCATTGAATTACTTACAATTTGCTTCCCGATGATATTAGATAAAGAACCAAGTTTTTTCAACTGAAAGTAAGGAGCCACATAAAAATTAAAACGAACAAAATTATTACGCAAATGGGGGGAGCTGCCCTCTCCTCAACCCCTCGCTAGTTACGCAGAGCTTTTAGTACTTTAGCAAGAGCTTTTTTATTTCAATTAAACGGCCCTTTTGTTTCAGAAGATGTTCCTAAAGAATTGGAAAGAAAATCAAACTTTAGTGTAAAGAGCTAGGGATAGAGGAGGGGACAGCCCACTTATTTAAAGAATAAGTTATTTTCCTTTTAAGTTTAAAGGTTTTCCCCGCAAAAAATTGCAGCACTTGCAGCCGTATTAGTAGTGGTAGTAGCAGCCCTGAAAATTCAAGTTAGTAATCTTACCCGTTTCTAAGATATTGCAGAGACGCCTTTTTGATAACTTTGATCCAGATAACGTATTTCGATTTTGCTTAACATACACCTCAACATCCCCCAAAATATTAGTTCAATTCCCATAGTATTTTCGTGCAAACCCAGAATCAAACATCCCTCCTTTCCAGTTATGAATCTTGCATGTTAAAAACGGACAAATTGAAAAATTTGAAGTCCTTACCCCCAGGGCTGTGGGGGCATGGCATACCCCCAGGCATAGCTATTAGACCTTGTGACTGTTTTCAATAAAATGGCTTTTAAAATTCTATTAGTGTAAAGGGGAACATACAAAAAGGCGAGAGGAGGGTGGAGGGCTGGTTACCTCCGTTCGTTTTTCAACTTCTTTCTCAACATGATTTTATATATCCAACTTAAAACCCTTAAGCATTCCTTAGATGTTTCTAATGTACCCTTTCGACAGTCTTCCTGCATATAGCGTGTTTGAATTTTGTTTGACATCCCCCTCGACATTTTTTTACCTCAATACCCATAGACTTTTTGGAGGCTCAAAATAAAATATGCCCCCTTTTCCCACTAAACTTTCTAAAAACCTTAAAGACCACCCCTTTCTAAGAGCCTTATAAGGCAACAACGAGCACCTTTAAAACTTACAACCCTCGCCCCGGGGTCTATGGGGGTTTTCCACCCCAGAAGCATATTTATTTGACCTTTTGACTATCCGCCGTGCAAAAAGTGGGATAGCAAAGAAGCCATATTACTTGACAGTTTTCAAATTCGTTGGGATATTTTGTCTGAAAATACCATTTTAATACGTAGAAATACTTTTTGCACAAAGAATACCTGTCAAAACACAAGTTGTGCTGCTAAAATACCGGCAGCTTTTGGAGCTCTGTCAAACTCTACAACTGAAAGCTTTGAAAATTTTTCCATACCCGTGGACTATTTTGAACAAAACGGCTATCTCAAAACTTTGATCAGATACATTTAAGAGAAAAGGCCATGGGAGGCTGGTTGCCCTCCAATCACATTTTACTCTTAAAAAAGGCACAAGATGCTCTGACTTCCAATATAATAAGCCCCTCCCTCGCACGAGGGTGCAAGTGGGCGTGAAATCTTGGCTTTTATAGAGGGAAAAGGTTAAACTATTTTGTTCTCCAGTCTTTTTATAACTTTGGAGACTATTAGCCCTGTGTGACTAAAATCTATTTCCGGTGAAGTAGAGACGTAGACCTGAAAAAACAATGCGTATCTAGATAATTAAAATAGTGTATCTGCATTATCTCAAGAGTTGGTTTAGCATCTAGTTGAATTTTTTTAGGGCTTTTGGAAGGCGACTTTGACCTCGAGTTTTGATTTGGGAGAAGGAGCGGGGATAATTGAAAGAATGCCAATTTTAACTATTTATTTTAGTAAACCAAAAATTAATTTCAATTATATAAGTAATATAAAAACCGCAAGTTGGAACATTACAGAATTAAAAAACAACTATCGTATTGACATTCTGACTGATGAATTCGAAGATTTTGGACGGGACTTATAATGAGTTCCGGAGGCTCACATCTCAGGGGCGAGAAAAATGAAGTTACGTGATCTAGAATTTATTTACACAGGCAAAAAGGATGGGGTGCATAGGCATGTAGCAGGACTCATGATGAACAAGGGAGCTTTTAAGCCTTGCTAAGGATGGTAAGTTATTAATTAAAATTATAGTTGCTCATTTTACGACTAGATAGTGCAAAGTATCAGTCATAGTAGTATACGCCCCTGTAGAGCCAACTGATCGAGACGGTAGTGACTCAAATGAACTTAACTGACATTTACAGGAACAGAATTACAGGATTCCCGGTAGAAATATGTTATTTTCATTATAGGATTTCAATACCCGGATTGTAAAAATATTGATAGATAGTATCCTAGCCTAGGTAAATTTGGTGCAGAAGAGTAAAATAGCAACGGTCATAGACTGCTGCAATTTGCACGGTATCCACATGACGATAAAACAGACATTCTTATTGATTATGTTGTTGCAGATTGAAGACTGGCAAGATCGATACAAGATACTAAGATATATATGAGCTGTTGACGTTATTGATGTTAAAAGTAAAGATGACCATCTAGTAGTGTCTAGAGTTAATCTAAAGCTAAAATTTCGCAAGGGTAACTACCTTCTGGGAAGTTTTGACGTTGGTAGAACCCAGAATGAGAATTTGAGAGAAACTACCCAGAAATTGTTAAAAATAAAACTGAAGAGTCTAAGATACCCCAAATTAGACAATGCATGGGACAGCTTATCAGTATAAATTGTAAAGTAGCAGATGTTGCCTTAGGGGGAAAAGTTAGGAACGCAAAAAAGACATATTAGTGAAAACGATCAAAGCTTGGCTGAAAAGAGATGGGGTTAGTGCAAGAAGTGTTTTAGTGATAGATCATGTGAAAATAAAAGGAATGCAAGGAGAGTAGAGAAAGCATTAAAGTGTGAACTAAGAAGGTGCGAACTGGAGGCTACTCATAAAGCTGCTGAAGACCTGGAAGATGCAACCAAACGGCAAAATAGTAAATATTGCATTGGCAAGTTCAACAATGGAGAGTGATTAGTCAATATTGACTTGTCCCTGTTAAGGGAAGGAACTGGGCCTCAATTAGAGATAAGGACAGTGATGAAGAGAGATGTGCAGAGTATTTTGAGAATATGTTAAATCGTGATAAAGTTACAGGAAACGATACAGAAAAAAGTGAAAAATTCGTAACAATTTGGAAGTGAAGGAAGATCTATTACTGAATATTAAGAATATGATTTTTGAAAAGGGGAAATACCTAACGACTTTAAGGAAACTTTGGTTATATCCTTTTATGAGAAAGGTGACAACAGTGAGTGTGGTAATTATAGAGGCATTAGCTTAGGTTCAGTACGAAGCAAATTACTTAATATGATGATACTTTTTAGACTTAGGGATGCTGCAGATAAAGTTTCAAGAGAAGAATATTGTGATTTTCGGAAGAGCAGTGGGTACACAGAGCTATTTTCATACTTAGATTGGTAATTGAGATGTGAACACAGAAGAGATCACCAGACCTCTTTAGTTCTAAAGACCTCTTTAGATTATAAAAAAACGTTTGATTCGACATTAGAAGAGCTTTAGTTAAGGTCCTACAATTGTAGGGTATGGGTAAACCAGAGAAATATATTAAAGTGATGAGTGGCATGTAAGAGAACAACATTGCTGCGGTCAAGGTAGGAAATGAGGTTAGTAGCTGGTTTCGTACAGAAATCAGGAATGAAGCAGGGATGCGTTCTATCCCCATTTATGCGGATCATATTGTTGGGTTTAGTCCTAAAAAACAAAGCAACGGATATGGGGGAGCATGGAATCAAATGGGAAGGTAAAACTCTCCTAAACTTAAATTGTGTTGATGAATCGAGTTTCCTAGATGAAAATGTTAACCAAATGAATGATTTTTGGAGGTTTTGTGAGTTCAGGGTGCAACAATATTTGAAAGTTAATGTTAAAGAAGACAGATAACATTTTCATCTAAACAAGACACAATAAAGAAAACAGTTGAAAATAGTTTAGAAGATAAATCAAGATTAAAATATTGAAAGCTACAGTGATGGCAGTGGTAGAGGTTCTGAAACATGAGCGCTTTGGAAGATGGAGGAAAATTTGTTAGATATTTTCCAGAGATATTGTCAACGGATTTTACTGACCGTATTTCAAACCGAAAGCTATACGGAAAATGTAGTTCTATACCGCTTTCTAGGGCTAAAATTAGCGAAAGGTTGAGATGTCTAGGACGTATTGTGCGGATGAAGGATGACAGTTTGACAAATCTGCCGTCGTCCTTTTCGGCTATCCATCCATCCTATTCAGCCTAATTTTTTGGAGCTCGTCATTCCAGTAAAGGAATGAGAGCTCCAAAAAATTACTGTCTCCTAAATATTTGTTCGTCCGATTAAGGACCAACACTTGTATCTTTAAAGCTTGGAACACAGACGCATAAGCTGATAGAACCCTTGTGCATGAAAAAAAAAAACTTGAAAAAATTTGCTACGCCCAAAAAAGGGACCAAAAGCTTTGTTCTAATCAGCTAGGAGTGATAATACTTTAGTTCAGCTCAGTCACTTGATTTGAATAGTTTTGGTCATTACTTCAGATCAAAAGACTAACAGTTCGGGAAGCACAAAACCGAGCCTTGAAGTTTGTCTCTCCAGTCGGCTTGAAAAACATATTCACACGTTTCATTGTCAGACGGACCCTTATGCGGAAAATTAATTTGAAACTAGTTTTGACTTTATCGGTTCATGACGCAGAAAAATAGGGTAAATAAAGGTTCCCTTAACTTTGAATTTTCCTTTGAATTTTCCATTGGGGAGACAGCATGCCCTGAAATTTTAAAGCTGATTTATTTCTAAAAAAAAAATAAAAAAAAATAAAAATAAAAAATCGTGCAAGGAATCAATACAACCAGATTTTCCATCACAAATTTCATTGTCATAATTAAGGTCCCCTTGGTCCATCCTAGTTGCCACAAAAGTTTATAATCGATTAGTGAAAAACAACTTTTAGCTCATTTTTGAATTTTATGAGTAGATACAGCTGATTTGTTTCGAAAGTAAGACTCTTACGTTCGTTTTGCCCAGTATAAATCCCAAGTAAATTGCAAGATGGGCCTAGAATTTGGGCCTATTTTGAGTATAAACAATCAATATTATATTTTTTTTCATAGCTTGCGTCCTCATAGAGGTCCCCTTTTCTGTGTGTAAATTCCCTTTACGTCTAGAAAACTAAATTCTTTGGCATGGTTTTGGGCAGCATATGTCAATAAAACAGATCTTCACATATCTTAGTTTTTTAGGTTTACCTGCCTTGTCTGATGACCTGTGAGGTAGAAGTCTATTAGAGAAGACAATAATATTAGGGCTCATCTTCAAGCATCTGGAATCGATTCAACCAAGATCATTTTCAAATTGGCTTTCTGCAAAGGGTCCACCTGGCCACGAAACTTGTTAATGCATTTTTTAAGCCGATTGGTCTGGCAAAATTTAAGAGCCCCTTTTTGTGAAACCCGAAATCTTTAGTCTTTTGGTCTGAAATGATAAAAAACATGGAAAACAAAGTAACAGTGTTGAACAAAAGTATTAAGTGTCGTAGCTAATAGGAAAAAAGTTATTTGCTCGTTTTCAGACAAAATAAATTGTTTCATGTTTTTTCTTTGCACAAGTGGTCACTTGAAACAAGGAACTTACTAACATAAGTTTCAATGCTTAGAGACCAAAAACTGTTGATTCCGTTTCGGGCAAAGCAACTTAGGAGACAAAAATACATGGCACTCTTATTTCCCTAAACATAGAAGTCTGTTAACCCTCCCCAAACGCTCCGTTTAAGTTTTGATTTGATTCTTTTGGTCATTCCCAAGATACTACAAATATACTATTTTGATTGTCAGGGTGCACATACTGTCTGTCGATTTAGCACACATTTTTTTCATCAATAGATCTAAAGTTCCAGTGGTGTTCATAGTGCAAAAACCTCATGCCCTTTTTAGCTCTCTTATACCCGCCCTCTAAAAACAAATTTATAGTCCCTTTGCCCCTCGCCCTCACTCTGAATGTTTCAGCTGGATCCCAAGAGTCGTTTCCGAGATACTGTAGATATTTCATTTTGTTAGTCTGGGTAAATTGTTTCTTTTAATATAACTCCCCCTAACTCAAAGTTTGAGATCCATTTAGCCTCGAACAATTTCCGAAAGTTTCAACATGCTTCCCTAATCCGTTCCTGAGGTAATGTAGATACACTATTTTTATAAAATGAGTATACACGGTTACTTGGTTGACATCGTTACTTCACCCGGAATATATTGTTGCTGAACAATAATTGTCAGAACCAATATATTTTAGATCGTTTCTTTCGAACCCTCCCCCGGAAGTCAAGATTGGGGATCCAACCCCCCAAAAAAGGTTGGAAATTCAATATCACCCAAACACTTCATGAAAGTTTAGATGGATCAAAGAAAAAGTTTTCATCCCTCCCACCCAAACAACAGCCTCAACCCATACGTCAAAATTTAGGTCTACTTGCCACACCCCCCCCCCAACACCTTATGAAACTTTCAACTTAATCCACACGCCATTCTCAAGATATTATAGTCATAACGAGTTTTTGAAATTTTGGTGCACATAGCGTCTTTGGATTTACTTAGATGCGCGTGTCGTTTCCAGAGAATACCCATTTGTCCATAGGAGAAATTCCTACTGTAAAGATTTACTTTAAATCCCGTAACGTAAATTTTTGGTTCACTTACTGAACAGTAGTCCGTGGCAGGCACATACGCAGAAATTTTTTTTTTAGGTGGAGCAAAAAAAACTTTTCATATGGTGGTTTGAATAAACAGTTCTTGAAATTCAGGATAATTAGAAACTTCTGAAGGTCCTAGCCCCAAGGCCCCCCTGAGTACCTTCCTGGTGTAAGAATAAGCCAAACTTACTTGCTTTTTTAGAACGAATTAGTCGACAATCCTGGCAAATCGTGCAAGTCCTTGCCTTTTACTGAAACAAATAAATATTCTAAAACACCTTTTCCCAAAAAAGTATCACTTTTTGTCAAATTGTTAAATATGTATATCAAAGCTACTGAAATCAGATACCATGCCAAACTTACTTAATTTCAACCTAAAAAATTTATAGTGAGAAAGTTTACAGAAACAACCTAGAAAAAAAGATATTTTAATTTGAAAAGTTGCGTCTCTTCCTGCTGTCAATTTAAAAAAAAAAGTTTTTTTGAGGAAAGTAAAGAGCCAAATTAAAACTTAAAACGAACGAAAATAAAGGCTTCAGAGTTCTATCTAACATATATAAAAAAAAGTTAGTAAAAATAAACCAATTAATCATATTTCCTTATGTTTGTAGGATTATAGAAAACTATCGCTTTACTGAAAACACAGAAACCAAGTATAAAAAACAAGAATGATGGTTTATGAGTTAGAAGAGAGTACGTAGCCTGACAACAACAAAATAATCTATAAAACTTTTCATCGTCTTACACTAGCAGTGATATCAGTATCTTTCAGCATGCAATTAATTATCTTAAAAACACGAGCATAAAAATAAATACTTTTCTAATAACCGCAAAGTCACTGAACTGCAGAGAGAAATATTGGATTGATTCATCAGGTAACATATTGATCTCACCAGCTATAATATCAATAGTGAGAAATAAACAACCTTATATTGTAAGAAACACACATTGATGTTACTAAAAAAAAAAAAACGCTTTATTTGTATACTGTAAAAAGTTGCCTTAATTTACTGTACTGTAAATTACTGTACAAAAACTCCTATACTGTTTTGTGTTTTCAGCAAAGCGTTTTCTATAATCCTATAAACATATGTTTTCTATAAAAATAGGGAAATATGATTATTTGGTTTATTTTTACTAGCTTAATTTATATATGTTAGATACACTGCGAAGCATTGATTTTTGTTCGTTTTAAGTTTCAACTTCGCTCTTTACTTCCCTCTAAAAACTTTGTTTGTTTTTTTTTAGTTAAACCTTGCCCGTTTTTAATTTAAATTTAATGCAGAAGCAACACTGCAATGATCTTTTTAATTTTTTCGGGGGGGAGGGCAGCACCCTCATATACAGAATAATTTCTGCTCATTTTAAGTTTTAATGTCGCTCCTTACTTTCAGTTGAAGGAAAAATTTATTTAATTTCTGATTGTTGTCTTTTATTTCCATTGAAAAACCTATTATTTTTTTTTTTTAGTCTTCAATTGGGAATCGCTAAAGTGATTATATAGGCTGTAAAAATCTTTATGGTGTATGAGCACTAATATTAATTTTTTAATTGAAACCAGAAAATATCTGGAAAGTTTGAAATTAGTTTTAAATAATATCTCAGCTCAAAGTTATAATTGTCTCCTGGAACAATCTTTTTTTAGCTTAGCTCCTAAAGTGGGCATCTCTATAACCATTGTCTTATATTTCAACTGAATAAAGTTCAAACTTTTTTATTTTAGTTTTCTGTTCAGAATTGCTAAAACTAATATATAAATTGCAAAAACATTTATTGTGTTAGAGCAATAATATTAATTTTTAATTTCGAACCAGAAAAATACATGAAAATTTTGAAATTACTTTTAAATAATGTCTAAGTTCAAATTTGACTCTTAGAACCACACTTTTTTGGCTCCAAGTATGTATCTCTATAACCGTTGTCTTATATTTCCATTGAAAAGTGATTTTTTTAAATTTTTGATTTGATTTCAGAATCGCTAGAGTTAGTATATAAACTGCAAAAATATTTATGGGGTATGAGCAATACTATTAATTTTTTAAATTCAAACCAGAAAAATAACTGAAAATTTTGAATTTTTTTTTTTTTTGTTTGATTTAAAGAACTCGACACGTAATTTTAAAGATAGAACTTCAAATGTTGAAACAATATGGTATCAAGTGAATTACAGAAAGAGAACGATATAAAAATACCGTTTAACAGAGTTTCAAGAACATCAAATATGATAAACACCTTATTAAAAGACATGAAAAAAGAAGACACTAAACTGAACATAATCCAAAATCTGCTAAGTAATGGGACAGACCCCAATCTGAAAGATAGTGAGGAAAAAACAGCTTTGCATTATGCTGCAGAAAAAGGTACACTTGATATTTGTCAGCTGCTGCTAAGCAATGGGGCAAATCCGAATCTAAAGGATAGTGAGGAAAAAACAGCTTTGCATTATGCTTCTGAAAAGGGCATATTGGGTATTTATCAACTGCTGCTAAGCAATGGGGCAAACCCGAATCTGACGGATAGTGAGGGAGAAACAGCTTTGCATTATGCTGCAGAAAAAGGTACACTTGATATTTGTCAGCTGCTACTAAGCAATGGGGCAAACCCGAATCTAAAGGATAGTGAGGAAAAAACAGCTTTGCATTATGCTGCAGAAAAAGGTACACTTGATATTTGTCAGCTGCTACTAAGCAATGGGGCAAATCCGAATCTAAAGGATAGTGAGGAAAAAACAGCTTTGCATTATGCTTCTGAAAAGGGCATATTGGGTATTTATCAACTGCTGCTAAGCAATGGGGCAAACCCGAATCTGACGGATAGTGAGGGAGAAACAGCTTTGCATTATGCTGCAGAAAAAGGTACACTTGATATTTGTCAGCTGCTACTAAGCAATGGGGCAAACCCGAATCTAAAGGATAGTGAGGAAAAAACAGCTTTGCATTATGCTTCTGAAAAGGGCATATTGGGTATTTATCAGCTGCTGCTAAGCAATGGGGCAAACCCGAATCTGACGGATAGTGAGGGAGAAACAGCTTTGCATTATGCTGCAGAAAAAGGTACACTTGATATTTGTCAGCTGCTACTAAGCAATGGGGCAAACCCGAATCTAAAGGATAGTGAGGAAAAAACAGCTTTGCATTATGCTTCTGAAAAGGGCATATTGGGTATTTGTCAGCTGCTGCTAAGCAATGGGGCAAACCCGAATCTGACGGATAGTGAGGGAGAAACAGCTTTGCATTATGCTGCAGAAAAAGGTACACTTGATATTTGTCAGCTGCTACTAAGCAATGGGGCAAACCCGAATCTAAAGGATAGTGAGGAAAAAACAGCTTTGCATTATGCTTCTGAAAAGGGCATATTGGGTATTTATCAGCTGCTGCTAAGCAATGGGGCAAACCCGAATCTGATGGATAGTGAGGGAGAAACAGCTTTGCATTATGCTGTTAAAAAAGGTACACTTGATATTTGTCAGCTGCTCTTGAGCAATGGAGCCGACCCTAATATAAAAGGTGACTGGTACAACACAACAACTTTGCATTATGCTGCTGAAAGAGGTACACTCAATATTTGTCAACTGCTGCTGAGCAATGGTGCCGACCCAAATGTGAAATACGGGTACTGCTACGAACCAATTTTACATTATTTTGCTAAAAAAGGCACATATGATATTTGTCAAATGCTGCTGAAAAACGGAAGTGACCCTAACTGTAAAAACTCTTATGACGAAACAGCTTTACATTATGCAGCTGCTTATGGCGCACTGGATATTTGTCTCCTGCTATTGAGCAATGGAGCCGACCCAAATATAAGAGATGGCATTCTAAAATACACAGCTTTACATTGTGCTGTTGTTAAAGGTGCACTGGATATTTGTCTTCTGCTATTGAAAAATGGAGCTGACCCTAACTGTAAAAACTCTTATGACGAAACAGCTTTAGATCATGCAGCTCGTATAGGCGCACTGGATATTTGTCTCCTGCTATTGAGCAATAGAGCCGATCCAAACGCAAGAGCCTTGATAATTGTGTTAGAAATCTACGATAATCGCGTTAGCTGTTTTCCCATAGCCAAACATTTTTTAGAAACTGACACAGTTTATTATTCACTTATAACACGAATAGATGATAAAATAAAATACAAAAAAAGACTCGATGAAATATTAAATTATACTGGAAAACTACCTGCAAAGAAAAAATGGTTTTGGAGACTAGTGAGACTTGCCTCCAATGACTCTGACTCACTCAAATCAATGTCCCGGGATATAATTAGAGAGCATTTAGATTATGATCATAGAGCCAAAAGTCTTCAAAGCATAAACATACATGAAACTCTGAAACAATTTATATGTCGATTTTAATCCACTGGCTTGTCCAATCCTAGACTGCACCTCCTTTTCGCAGACAGACAGACGGCAGACGATAGACGACAAACACAGACATACAGACAGACAGACCAAGACACACCTATTATCATACTGTTAGACATATTAAGTACAAAGCAAAAACTGGTAGTTGAAAAATTATTTTGTATCATATATCTATATATATAAAAATAATCTATATATATAAAAATAAGTTGTTTGCCTGTTGACTGGCGTCATGTTTGTGTGTTGACTGACGTCATGTTTGTCGACTGACGTCATTATAAGGATTGAGCTGTATGTCGTCATGAAGTTGTTTGTCGACTGACGTCATGTTTGTCGACTGACGAAATTACAGACCGGGACACCGGGACACTCAAAGAGAAATTACAGACTGGTACACCGGGACACAAATAACGACCGGGACACAGGGACAGAACTACAAAGGGACGCCGGGGGGCACAGGGGGGTATATAAATGACGATCGGGACACAGGGAATGTTCGATTAGCAATCACCATAACAAAGCTCAAGGGCAATCATTAGAATAATGAGGTATAGATCTGAATACGGATTGTTTTTCCCATGGACAATTATATGTTGCATGTTCAAGAGTCGGTAAACCTGACAATCTATTGATATGCACAGACAATGGGACAGCGAAGAATGTTGTATATTCGCAAGTTTTACAAACAGATATATATATATATATATATCCATCTATATTCACAGGTGGGACACAGGGACGCAACTACAATGGCGCGTAACTAATATGGCGCGAAAAAAGCTAAAAAAAGAAAAAACCTAAAAAAAAACTTTAAAAAATGGAAAAAAATAAAAAAAGGTAAAAAACTAAAAAGAAAAAAACACCGGGACACAAATGACGACCGGGACACAGGGAATATAAATGACGACCTGGACACAACTACAACGGGGACGCCGGGGGGCACAGGGGGATATATGAATGAAGACGAGGACATAGGGAATGTTCGATTAGCAATCACCATGAACAAAGCTCAAGGGCAATCATTAGAACAATGAGGTATAGATCTGAATACGGGTTGTTTTTCCCATGGACAATTATATATTGCATGTTCAAGAGTCGGTAAACCCGACAATCTATTTATATGCACAGACAATGGGACAGCGAAGAATGTTGTATATTCGCAAGTTGTATGTAGTTAAAAACATATATATATCTATATATATAAAAATAAGTTGTCTGTGTGTGGATCTGTGGATCAGGTGACGTCATGTTTCGGCTGACGTCATGAAATTAGTTGCCATCATTTTTGTTATGACGATGCTTAGTATATTGTAAAACACATTAATTTGGTTAATAATATACCATTTAAAACACCAAAATGAACATGCTGGAGTAGTCACTCGGTGAGAAAGGGTGTCAGAACGGAGAATGAAGGTCCCAGGTTCAAACCCTGGTTAGGCTAAAAAAGGTAAAAAACTAAAAACTAAACAAAAAACTGAAAAAACTAAAAAAAGGCAAAAACTACAAAAAAAACTAAAAACTAATAAAAAAAAATAAAAAAGCTAAAAAACTAAAAAAACTAAAAAAAGGTAAAAAAATAAAAAAACTAAAAACTAAAAAAAAAACTAAAAAAAAGGAAAAAACTGAAAAATAGAAGAGAAAAAGAAAACTAATAAAATTAAGAATAAAAATAAAAAAAATAAAAAAGATAAAAACTAAAAAAAAAGTAAAAAGAAAAAACGAAAAAAAAACTAAAAAAGCTAAAAAAAGTAAAAACCAATAAAAAACTAAAAAGAAAAAAAGGAAAAAAACTAAAAAAAGGTAAGAACTAAAAAAGAAAAAAATAAAAAAAACTAAAAAAAACTAAAAAAAGGTAAGAACTAAAAAAGAAAAAAATAAATGACGACACTCAAAGAGAAAGCGACCGGGACAAAAGGAATGTTCGATTAGCAATCAACAAAGCACCGGGACACAGGGAGTATAAATGACGACCAGGACATAAGTAAAAAAAAAAACTAAAAAAACTAAAAAGAAGGTAAAAACTACGAAAAAACTAAAAAGAAAAAAAAACAAAAACTAATAAAAAAACTAAAAATCTAAAAATCTAAATAAACTAAAAAAGAAAAAAAAGAAAAAAGGAAAAAAATAAAGGAGAAAAACAAAACTAAAAAACGAATGTATATACAGACCGGGACACCGGGATACAAATGACGACCGGGACACAGGGAATATAAATGACCATACATAAGCCATAATGACCAGGACATAAGTAAAAAATATAAATGACGACCGGGACACAGGGACACAACTACAACGGGGACGCCGGGGGGCACAGGGGGATATAAATGACGATCAGGACACCGGGACAGGGAATGGTCGATTAGCAATCACCATCAACAAAGCTCAAGGGCAATCATTAGAATCATGAGGTATAGATCTGAATACGGATTGTTTTCCCATGGACCATTATATGTTGCATGTTCAAGAGTCGGTAAACCTGACAATCTATTTATATGCACAGACAATGGGACAGCAAAGAATGTTGTATATTCGCAAGTTTTACGTAGTTAAAAACATATATATAATATATCTATCTATATTCACAGGTGGGACATAGGGACACAACTACAATGGCGCGTAACGACTTACGCGCGCGGGGGGGCTTGGGGGGGGGGCGCGAAGCGCCCCCACCAACTAGGTGTTGGGGTGGCGCGAAGCGCCACCCCAACAGCTAGTATATATATATCTGTCTATATTCACAGGTGGGACACAGGGACACAACTACAATGGCGCGTAACGACTTATGCGCGCAGGGGGGGGCTTGGGGGGCACGAAGCGCCACCCCAACAGCTAGTACAAAATAAGTTATATGTATGTCCGTCTGTTAAACTATCTTTACCGTTACACCGTTACACGTTATTACCGTTATAAAAGAAAAAAAAGAAAAAAAACTAAAAAAAAGGTAAGAAAAACTAAAAAGAAAAAACTGAAAAAGCTAAAAGAGAAAAAAAGTGTAAAGAAGAAAAAATTAAAAAAGAAAAAATAACTAAAAAGAAAAAAAAGAAAAAAAATTAAAAAAGAAAAAAACTATAAAAATAGGAAACTAAAGAAAGAAAAAATAAAAAGAAAAAAAACTATAAAAAGAAAAACCAAGAAAGGAGAAAAAACTAAAAAATGAAGAAGAAAAAGAAAACTAAAAAAGAGGGAAGAAATAAAAAAACTTTAAAAGGTAAAAAAAAGAAAAAGAAAAAAAGGACGAAAACTAAAAAAACTAAAAAAAAAATAAAAAACTAAAGAAAAGAGGAAAAAACTGAAAAAGAATACAAATTAAAAAAAGAAGAAACTAAAAAAAATAAAAAGAACATAACGGAAAAGAAAATAAGAAAATAAAAAGAAAATAACAGAAAAACTGAGGATACGATAAGAAAGTGCATGGCCGTTTTCTTCGATAAAAGAGTGCATGGCCGTTTATCGTTTGTGAGACCCGTAAATTGCTTTTTTTAAAGCTTCTTCCGAATGAAGAACAATTCTTCATATTTATTTTTTCATTGTTTTTTTTTAATAACGCTAGAAAATCCTGCGCTCCCTTCATGAAAATTTTCTTCCCCCATGACAAATTCCTCCAAGGGAAGTTCCCCTAATATATCCACTCTTATCAACCCCCCCCCCCCCCACAACCTAAAAATACCCCTGAAAACGTCTGTAAACTTCCAAATAACCATTACTATATGTAAGCACTGGTCAAAGTTTGTGACTTGTGGCCCCTCCCACGGGGACTGTGGGGGAGTAAGTCGTCCCCAAAGACATAGTTACAAGGTTTTTTCACTACGCTGAATAAAATGGCTATCTCAGAATTTTGATTTGGTGGTGACTTTGGGAAAATAATTAGCTTGGGAGGGGGCCTAGGTGCCCTCCAATTTTTTGGTCACTTAAAAAGGGCACTATAACTTTTCATTTCCTTTAGAATGAGCCCTCTGGCAAGATTGTAGGACCATTGGGTCGATACGATCACCCCTGGGAAAAAAAAACTAACAAATAAACACGCATCCGTGATCTGGCTTCTGGCAAAAAATACAAAATTCCATATTTTTGTAGATAGGAGCTTGAAACTTCTGCAATAGGGTTCTCTGATACGCTGAATTGGACCGTGTGATTTTAGTTAAGATTCTATGACTTTTAGGGGTTGTTTCCCCCTATTTTCTAAAATAAGGCAAATTTCCTCAGGCTCGTAACTTTTGATGGATATGACTAAACTTGATTAAACTTATATATTTAAAATCAGCATTAAAATGCAATTCTTTTGATGTAGCTATTGATATCAAAATTCCATTTTTTAGAGTTTTGGTTACTATTGAGCCGGGTCGCTCCTTACTACAGTTCGTTACCACGAACTGTTTGATTCGACAAAAATATAAGACATGATTGTTATTGACGCTTGCAACACTGCTTTCAAAAAATCAATTCTAAATTCTTTCTACTGTGGTATCAACAAGTTTACAAGAAGGGAAAGCAAACTCTCTTTCTCTCCAACGGTCTCTTGCCGTGCCAGCCTAGCATTGTTCTTTCAAATCAAAAAGCTACACTTCAACTGGATTGCCTTCTCTCCAGCTTTTCTATCACGAAAAGCTTTGGATTAACTCACTATTTTGCTTGAAGGGAAACTTGGCCAAACAAAATGAAAAAAAAAGGCAAAAGAATTTTGTTCTTTTCCGTGTCAATTTGGAAATTGTAATTATACACGTAGAATATTCTTACTGAAAATAAAACAAACAGAACTTCGAATGATAACGACAAATACAAGATTTTGATCAGATGGCATTGCAAAAAGTTCTCATTAAATTAGTTCCAATTTTGCTTCCATATGAGATCCAACTTATTACGGAAGGAGTATCAAACATTCGTGGTAACGAGTTGAAAGTAAGGATGAACTCGGCCCAATGGTAAACAACACTCCAAAAAACTGAATTTTTCTTACAATAGACATCAAACAGTTCGTGGTAACGAACTGTAAGTAAGGAGTGACCCGGCTCAATAGTAACCGAAACTCTAAAAAAACGGAATTTTGATACCAATAGATATATTAAAAGAATCGAATTTTTATACTGACTTTAAATATATATGTTTCATTAAGTTTAGTCTTTCCATCAAAAGTTACGAACCTGAGAAATTTTGCGGGAAACACCCCCTAAAAGTATTTTTTGCCAGAAAAAAGATCATGGATGCGCTAAAGTTCGAATTTCGTTCCAATTCTTTAAGATTGGCCCCTGAATATCAAAGGCTGTTTATTTAGAATAAATAATTCTTTTGAAAGTACTAAAAATACTTTAGCGTAAAGAGCGAGGTATTGACGAGGGGGTGAACACCTTCATACACGAAATAATTTCTGCTCGTTTTAAGTTTTAGTGTTTCTCCTTACTTTAAGATGAAAAAATTGTTTTTTTTTTATTTAATTATCAAAAGAATTGGCTTTTTATTCTAATTTTCAATATATAAAGCTCATTGTGTTTAATGTTAGCAATCAAAAGCTACATGTACTGAGAAAATTAACCTGATTTTCAAGAAAGGGCGGAAATGCTCCCAAAAATTCAAGCGATCTTAACGAAAATCTCACCATCACACTCAAAGTATCAGAAAACCCAACTGCAGATGTTTCAAGCTCCTATCTACAAAAATGTAGAAATTTGTAAGATCACGGATGCGTGCTTTTTTTAGGGGCGATCGTATCGAACCAATGGTCCTAAAAGATCGGGATAGAGCTCATTCAAATGAAGATCAAAAGTTCTAGCGTCCATTTCAAGTGACCAAAAAGATTGAAGGGCATCTAACCTCCCCCCACGCCCAGATCGAGATTTTAATACAGCCTTTTAATTCGGTAGGCTAGTTGAAAGGCTCAATAACTACACTTTTGGTAATTACTAGACTCTCCATGGTTCCTGGGGAAAGGGTAGTAAGTTACGCAATTTACCCATATTGTCCACATATAGTATTCGTTACTGGGAAATTTAAGGAGTTTTGGGGGGTAATTTTCTGCGGAAGAATTTTTTCGTGGAGAAAAAAGTTTAAGGGGGGGCATTTTCCAGGAGAAATGTTACACGGGGAGGAGGCAATGGATTTTTTCTGGCATGAATTTGAAAACAGTCAGAACTGAAATTTCAAAAACAAGCTTTTTCAACTGAAAGTGAGGAGCAACATTAAAACTTAAAAATAACATGAATTATTCCGTATATGAAGGGGATTACTCAATCCTCATTACTTCACTCTTTACGCTGAAGTTTGACTTTTTGTTCTGATTCTTTAATAGCGACTCCTGAAACACAAGGGTCATGTGTATAAAATAAAAAGCTTTTTTATATTCTTTGAAATTATCGTCACTTGACGTCGTGTATCACACGCTAGGACAGGCTAAGTACGTCAACTAGTAATTTAAGTGTGTCCCGGTGTCCCGGTCTGTAGTGTCGTCTTATAATGACCTCATATACAAAGCCTTATATACTTATGATGACGTCAAATGCAAACCCACAAACAAACAAACATGCATATATACAACTTATTTATATATATATATATATATATATATATATATAAATACAGTTTCTTTTTTTTAGTTTTTTCTTTTTTTAGTTTTTTTCTTTTTTCTTTTTTTTAGTTTCTTCTTTTTATTGATTTGCTTTCTTCAATTTGTCAATGTTCATTCTAACATTGACACTTGGAAAAATCTTTACGTGCCAAGCATGCTAAAGCTCCAACAATTTATAATAAACCTTAAGATTTCGGGTATCTGTTTTAAGGTTTTCGAATTACTTTAATCTATTGTCAATTGAAATATTTGTGCAATTCCCAGTTTTTTAGTTTTTCTTTTTTTTTAGTTTTTTAGCTTTTTTAGTTTTTTTTCTTTTTAGTTTTTTACCTTTTTTATTTTTTTATTTTTGTTACGTTTTTTCTTTTTAGGTTTTTTCTTTTTTTTTCTTTTTTTTAGTTTTTTAGTTTTTTTTTAGTTTTTTACCATTTTTCTTTTTTCAGTTTTCTTTTTCTTCTTTATTTTTCAGACGTAAATACATATCGCCGAACCTTTGCTTTTTTAACTAAAATCTGGTAGGCATTGATGACCTTATCCAAGTCAAAATCCCAAACCCAATCATCATCGCCATCATTTTCAGTTTTGTTACGTTTTGACTCTCGCTGTCCAGGTGGATTTTCATCTAACTGTGCGGGTTTGCGTTCTTTAGCCTTAAGCCTTTTGGCATTAACCCTTTGAGCAGATTCCTCGGCTGTTTCTTCTGCCATTGTAGGATTTATACTACAATTTCTCTTCGAATTAACTATTTGAGCATATTCCTCGGCTGTTTCTTCTGTCATTTTAAGGTCTATACTAAAAATTCCTCTTCACGTGCCAGGCTTGCTAAACCACAACAATTTATAATAAACCTCAAGATATAAGTATCTGTTTTAAGGTTTTCGAATTACTTTAATCTATCGTCAAAATATTTCGAAATATTTATGCAATTCCCAGTTTTCACATTTTGGTTTGTTTTCTTTTTCTTCTTTATTTTTCAGACGTCATATGCATACCCTCAACACAAAAATAAATACAACTTATTTTTATATGTATAGAAGATATAATACGCGCCATATTAGTTACGCGCCATTGTAGCTGTGTCCCTGTGTCCCACCTGTGAATAGAGATAGATATAAATATATATATTTAACTACGTAAAACATGCGAATATACAACATTCTTCGCTGTCCCATTGTCTGTGCATATAAATAGCATTTATATTCCCTGTGTCCCGGTCGTCATTTGTGTCCTGGTGTCCCAGTTTGTATTTTCTCTTTGAGTGTCCCGGTCGTCATTTATATTCCCTGTGTCCCAGTGTCCCGGTCGTCATTTGTGTCCCCCTTTTATAGTTTTTTTATTTTTATTTTTTTAGTTTTCTTTTTCTCCTTTAATTGTCAGTTTTTTCCTTTTTTTTAGTTTTTTTTCTTTTTCAGTTTTTTATTAGTTTTGATTTTTTTTTCTTTTTACCTTTTTTTAGTTTTTTTTTCTTTTTTAGTTTTTTTTCTTCTTTTGCATTCGAACCTGGAACCTCTCGGACCTAGAACCTCGGACCTTCTCTGTGTCCCCGTAGTCATTTTTTCTTTTTTCTTATTAGTTTTTTTTTTTGTAGTTTTTACCCTTTTTTTAGTTTTTTATTTTTATTCTTATTTTTTTAGTTTTCTTTTTCTCCTTTATTTTTCAGTTTTTTCTTTTTTTAGTTTTTTTTCTTTTTTAGTTTTTTACCTTTTTTAGTTTTTTTAGTTTTTGGTTTGTTTTGTAGTTTTTACCCTTTTTTTAGTTATTTTTATTAGTTTTTAGTTTTTTTTCTTTTTTAGGTTTTAGTTTTTTACCTTTTTTTACGTTTTTTAGCTTTTTTATTTTTTTTTGTTTTTTTTTGTAAGGTTTGAACCTGGAACCTCTCGAACCTAGAACCTGGAACATACCGCGTTACCAACTCAGCTACATCAGCTTGTATACTTTCGTTTTTGAATTGGTATATGATGAAATAATTCAGACATCATATGCGGACAGACAGACAGACAGACAGACAGACATAACACACAAACAACTTATTTATATATATATACTAGCTGTGGGGGGGGACTTCGCACCACCCCAACACCTAGTTGGTGGGGGCATATATATATATATATATATATATATATATATATATATATATATATATATATATATATATATATATATATATATATATATATATATATATATATATATATATATATGTATATATATGTTTTTAACTACGTAAAACTTGCGAATATACAACATTCTTCGATGTCCCATTGTCTGTGCATATAAATAGATTGTCAGGTTTACCGACTTTTGAACATGCAACATATAATTGTCCATGGGAAAAACAATCCGTATTCAGATCTATACCTCACGATTCTAATGATTGCCCTTGAGCTTTGTTGATGGTGATTGCTAATCGAACATTCCCTGTGTCGCCGTCGTCATTTATATATCCCCCTATGCCCCCCGGCGTCCCCGTTGTAGTTGTGTCCCTGTGTCCCGGTCGTCATTTATATTCCCTGTGTCCCGGTCGTTATTTGTGTCCCGGTGTCCCAGTCTGTAATTTCTCTTTGAGTGTCCGGGTCGTCATTTATATTCCCTGTATCCCGGTGTCCCGGTCGTCATTTGTGTCCCGATGTCCCAGTCTGTATATACATTCGTTTTTGAATTGGTCTTTTTTTAGTTTTTTACCTTATTTTAGTTTATTTTTAGTTATACCTCATGATTCTAATGATTGCCCTTGAGCTTTGTTGGTGGTGATTGCTAATCGAACATTCCATGTGTCCCCGTCGTCTTTTATCATATCCCCCTGTGCCCCCGGCGTCCCCGTTGTAGTTGTGTCCCTGTGTCCCGGTCGTCATTTATATTCCCTGTGTCCCGGTCGTCATTTGTGTCCCGGTGTCCCGGTCTGTATATACATTCGTTTTTGAATTGGTATATGATGAAATAAATTTTTGTGTTTTTCCCCTTATTTTGTTTTTAGTTTTTTTAGTTTTTTTCTTTTTCTTTTTAGTTTTTTTTGTAGTTTTTACCTTTTTGGTTTTTTTTTATTTTTATTTTTTTTAGTTTTGTTTTTCTCCTTTATTTTTCAATTTTTTCCTTTTTTTATTTTTTTCTTTTTTAGTTTTTTTAGTTTTTTATATATATATATCTATATATATAAAAATAAGTTGTCTGTCTGTGTGTCTGTCTGTGGATCAGGTGACGTCATGTTTCTGTGTTGACTGACGTCATGAAATTAGTTGTCGTCATTTTTGCTTTGACGGTGACGTCATTCAAGATATTTTAGACATATGTTCACGTAGAAATCTATTAATGTTTAAGTCTACAATGACTGATGAACTTACAATGGCAAAAGCCGATGAAGATGCTCAAAGAGTCTATGCCAAAAAACTTGCTGCTGATAGAGAAAGTCAGAAAAGAAAGCGTGCCGAGGAACTACCAGAGCAACGCGAAAGCAGACTTGCTGCTAAAAGAGAAAGTGAAAAAAGAAGGCGTGCCGAGGAATCAAAAGAACAGCAAGGAAACAGGCTTGAGGCTGATAGAGAAAGAAAGAACAGAAAGCGTGACGAGGAATCAAAAGAACAGCAAGGAAACAGGCTTGAGGCTGATAGAGAAAGAAAGAACAGAAAGCGTGCCGAGGAACTACCAGAGCAACGCGGAAGCAGACTTGCTGCTAAAAGAGAAAGGGAAAAAAGAAGGCATGCCGAAGAATTACAAGAACAGCAAGAAATCAGGCTTGCTGCTGATAGAGAAAGTAAGAAAAGAAAGCGTGCCGAGGAATCACAAGAACAGCAAGAAATCAGGCTTGCTGCTGATAGAGAAAGTAAGAAAAGAAAGCGTGCCGAGGAATCAGAGCAACCTGAAAGTTATCGCCTGGCATTCAGGTACAACCCAGTCGATGATTATAGCTTGAGTAGATGTGTTCAAATCGGGACAATGTCTAAAATTTGTCCCTATTGCAAGGCCTTGAAATTCAATGGTGAAACAATGGGAATGTGTTGCGCCACAGGAAAAGTTAAACTTCCTCTATTGGCTGCACCACCAGAGCCATTGAAGAATTTCCTTACTGGAACTACGTCAGAATCTAAGCGTTTTTTGTCAAAAATCAGAAAATACAACTCATGTTTCCAAATGACGTCGTTTGGAGCCCAAATCGAAAATCCAGATCAATTTATGTCTACTTTCAAAGTAAAAGGGCAAATTTATCATAGAGCAGGGTCCCTTCTACCATTCTCAGGCGAGAATCATAAATTTTTACAATTGTACTTCATCAGTGATAGAAATTCTGAATTGAATGCACGTTGCGAAATTTCTCCCAACGTTGAAAGGACAATCGTTTCCCAATTGCAACATCTTTTCCACGAAAATAATAATTTAGTGCGTCTGTTCAAAACAGCCATCGATTTGATGCCTACTGATACGCACAAAATTGTTATTTCCGCTGACAAAACGCCTCCTGGCCAACATGTGCGTAGATACAATGCTCCAACTATCGACGAAGTGGCAATCGTTATGGTCGGTGATCAGTTTTTACCTCGAGATATTATTCTTCATAAGCGAAACGCTCAGTTGTTAAGAATTGCTGAAACTCATCGATGCTACGATGCCCTACAATATCCTATCATTTTTGACAAAACGCCTCCTGGCCAACATGTGCGTAGATACAATGCTCCAACTATCGACGAAGTGGCAATCGTTATGGTCGATGATCAGTTTTTACCTCGAGATATTATTCTTCATACGCGAAACGCTCAGTTGTTAAGAATTGCTGAAACTCATCGATGCTACGATGCCCTACAATATCCTATCATTTTTTGGGATGGAGCCGACGGCTATCACTTTAATATTAAATTGATGAATCCAGCCACTAACAAAGAAATGAATAAGAAATGCAGTGCAATGCATTATTATTCCTATAGACTAATGATTCGGCAGGATGAAGAAAATTATATTTTAAAATGCCGTGAATTGTTTCACCAATTCGTCGTTGAACCAAATGAAGCGGTTAATTATCCATCTGAATTTTTAAATTCCATAGATCCTTCAGGGTTTCCACCACACGTGCTACAACTAAAAATAGGCGTACCAATAATACTTTTAAGAAATATCAACCCACCAAAGCTTTGCAATGGCACGCGACTTGCCGTAAAAAAAAAACAATGGAAAACCTAATAGAGGCCACAATCTTGACAGGGCCTTATGAGGGTGAGGCTGTTCTTATTCCTCGCATTCCCATGATTCCAACGGATCTGCTTTTTCAATTTAAAAGATTGCAATTCCCAATTCGATTAGCATTTGCAACCACCATCAACAAAGCTCAAGGGCAATCACTAGAAAAATGCGGTATAGATCTTAATACAGATTGCTTTACCAATGTACAATTGTATGTTGCATCTTTGAGGGTCGGTAAACCTGACAATCTATTTATACGCACAGACAATGGGACAGCGAAAACTGTTGTATATTCACAAGTTTTACGTAGTTAATTTGTATTGTATCTATCTATCTATCTATCTATCTATATAAAAACGAGTTGTGTGTATGCATGTTTGTTTGTTTGTAAAAAGAGCGTTTGCATATGACGTCATTATTAGTACATATGGCTTTGTATATGGACAGACTATGGGAAAGCCAAGAATGTTGTATATTCGCAATTTTTACGTAGTTTGAAACACATATATAAATCTATTTATATTCACAGGTGGGACACAGGGACACAACTACAATGGCGCGTAACTAATATGGCGCGTAACGACTTACGCGCGCGGGGGGGCTTGGGGGGCGCGAAGCCTCCCACCAACTAGGTCTTGGGGTGGCGCAAAGAGCCACCCCAACAGCTAGTATAGTATATATAGTATATATATATATTTATACTAGTTGTTGGGGTGGCGCATCGCGCCACCCCAACACCTAGTTGGTCGGAGCGCTTCGCCACCCCCCCAAGCCCCCCCGCGCGCGCAAGTCGTTACGCGCCATATTAGTTACGCGCCATTGTAGTTGTGTCCCTGCGTCCCACCTGTAAATATAGATAGATATATACATATTTTTAACTACGTAAAACTTGCGAATGTACAACATTCTTGGCTGTCCCATTGTCTGTGCATATAAATAGATTACCAGGTTTACCGGCTCTTGAACATGCAACATATAATTGTCCATGGGAAAAACAATCTGTATTCAGATCAATACCTCGTTATTCTAATGATTGCCCTTAAGCTTTGTTGATGGTGATTGCTAATCGAACATTCCCTGTGTCCCTATCGTCATTTATATATCCCACTGTGCCCCCTGGCGTCCCCGTTGTTGTTGTTTCCCTGTGTCCCGGTCGTCATTTGTGTCCCGGTCGTCATTTGTGTCCCAGTGTCCCAGTCTGTAATTTCTCTTTGAGTGTCGCGGTGTCATTTGTGTTCCGGTGTCCCGGTCTGTCGTCATTTGTATTCCCTGTGTCCCGGTCGTCATTTGTGTCCCGGTGCCTTGTTGATGGTGATTGCTAATCGAACATTCCTTGTGTCCCGGTCGCTTTCTCTTTGAGTGTCCCGGTCGTCATTTGTGTCCCGATGTCCCGGTGTGTAATTTCGTCAATCAACAAACATGACGTCAGTCGACACACAGACATGACGGCACTCGACACACAGACAACTTATTTTTATATATATAGATGTTCCGGTGTCCCGGTCGTCATTTGTGTCCCGATGTCCCGGTGTGTAATTTCGTCAATCAACAAACACCCCCCGCGCGCGTAAGTCGTTACGCGCCATATTAGTTACGCGCCATTGTAGTTGTGTCCCAGTGTCCCACCTGTGAATAGAGATATATATATATATATATATATATATATATATATATATATATATATATATATATATATATATATATATATATATATATATATACATATATATATATATATATATATATATATATATATGTTTTTAACTACGTAAAACATGCGAATATACAAAATTCGTCGCTGTCCCATTGTCTGTGCATATAAATAGATTGTCAGGTTTACTGACTCTTGAACATGCAACACATAATTGTCCATGGGAAAAACAATCCGTATTCAGATCTATACCTCATTATTCTAATGATGTGTCCCTGTGTCCCGGTCGTCATTTATATTCCCTGTGTCCCGGTCGTCATTTATATTCCCTGTGTCCCGGTGTCCCGGTCGTCATTTGTGTCCCGGTCTGTAATTTCTATTCGAACAATCCCTGTGTCCCGGTCGTCATTTATATATCCCGCCTGTGCCCCCGGCATTCCCGTTGTAGTTGTGTCCCTATGTCCCGGTCGTCATTTATATTCCCTGTGTCCCGGTCGTGATTTGTGTCCGGGTGTCCCAGTCTGTAATTTCTCTTTGAGGTTCCCGGTCGTCATTTATATTCCCTGTGTCCCGGTCGTCATTTGTGTCCCGGTGTCCCGGTATGTAATTTCATCAGTTGACAAACATGACGTCAGTCGACAAACAACTTCATGACGCATACAGCTCAATCCTTATTATGACGTCACTCGACAAACATGACTATATATATATATACTGACGTCATATATCTATATATATAAAAATAAGTTGTCTGTCTGTGTGTCTGTCTGTGGATCAGGTGACGCCATGTTTCTGTGTTGACTGACGTCATGAAGTTAGTTGTCGTCATTTTTGCTATGACGGTGACGTCATTAAAGATATTTAAGACATATATGTTCACGTAGAAATCTATTAATGTTTAAGTTTAAAATGACTGATGAACTTACAATGGCAAAAGCCGATGAAGATGCTCAAAGAGTCTATGACGAAAAACTTGCTGCTGATAGAGAAAGTCAGAAAAGAAAGCGTGCCGAGGAATCAAAAGAACAGCAAGGAAACAGGCTTGAGGCTAAAGAACGCAAAACCGCGCAGTTAGATGAAGATCCACCTGGACAGCGAGAGTCAAAACATATCAAAACTGAAAATGATAGCGATGATGATTGGGTTTGGGATTTTGACTTGGATAAGGTCATCAATGCCTACCAGATTTTAGTTAAAAAAAAAACAAAGGTTCGGCGATATGTATTTCATAGTGAAGCTGAAAAATAAAGAAGAAAAAGAAAACTGAAAAAAGAAAAAATGTAAAAAACTAAAAAATACTAAAAAGAAAAAACACCTAAAGAGAAATTACAGACCGGGACACAAATGACGACCGGGACAGAGGGAATATAAATAACGACCGGGACACTCAAAGAGAAATTACAGACTGGGATACCGGGACACAAATGACGACCGGGACACAGGGAATATAAATGACGACCAGGACACAGGTATTTAAGAACATCGTTCAAAGACAAATTTTTAATTGTAAGAAGACCGTTGAAAGAGAAATTTCTAATTGTAAAATGACTGAAGAACCTACAATGGCAACGGTACCACCATCGAAGTAGATAACCAGTGGGTTGTTCCATATTCCCCATGAGTGCGAAACGTCAACCCCAAGTCAAATTCGTGCATTGTTTGGCATCATTTTAACAACTTGCTCTCCATCAGCTCCTACAGAGTTATGGGAAAAATATAAGTCAAAAATGTCCGAAGATATACTCCATCGAAAACAGTTAGAGACGTCAGATATGACTTTTGATTTTACATCAGAAATTTATAACTACACTTTAGTTATTATAGAAGATTTGTGCGTACGTATGGCAAACAAACCTCTTCAGGATTTGGGAATGCCTTCACCTAACCGTATCGCTGCTGTTTCGACATGTGTAGAATTGGATCGTGAACAAAGTTACAGTACGAGTGATCTATTGTCGTATGTACAAAATAACATTTCCAAGTCAACGTCGGAACAAAAAGACATTTATGATACGATAGACTCAATTTCAGGACGTATACAACTACCTGCTGATTTCTGTAATTTAGTGACATCCAAAAATGAATTGATTGAAAAAGTATTTCCGAATATTCTAAAAAATTATAAAAATAATAAATGAAGCGGTTAATTATCCATCTGAATTTTTAAATTCCATAGATCTTTCAGGGTTTCCACCACACGTGCTACAACTAAAAATAGGCGTACCAATAATACTTTTAAGAAATATCAACCCACCGAAGCTTTGCAATGGCACGCGACTTGCCGTAAAAAAAAAACAATGGAAAACCTAATAGAGGCCAAAATCTTGACAGGGCCTTTTGAGGGTGAGGCTGTTCTTATTCCTCGCATTCCCATGATTCCAACGGATCTGCCTTTTCAATTTAAAAGATTGCAATTCACAATTCGATTAGCATTTGCAATCACCATTAACAAAGCTCAAGGTCAATCATTAGAAAAATGTGGTATAGATCTTAATACTGATTGTTTTTCCCATGGACAATTGTACGTTGCATGTTCGAGGGTCGGTAAACCTGACAATCTATTTATATGCAGCGACAATTGGACAGCGAAGAATGTTGTATATTCGCAAGTTTTACGCAGTTAATTTGTATTGTATCTATCTATCTATCTATCTATCTATATAAAAACGAGTTGTGTGTATGCATGTTTGTTTGTTTGTAAAAAGAGCGTTTGCATATGTTGTCATTATTAGTACATACGGCTTTGTATATGCACAGACAATGGGAAAGCCAAGAATGTTGTATATTCGCAATTTTTACGTAGTTTAACTCCTGCAGACGAAATGAATACTTGCCTGAAAAATTCTAATTTATGGGCACACGTAAAAATATTAAAATTGACTACAAATATGCGTGTCCGATTGCAAAACGATGACTTTGGTCAAACATTTTCAGATCAATTGCTGGCAATTGGAAATGGAAAGCTCCCAGTAGTGGGAAAGCCAAAAATGTTGTATATTCGCAATTTTTACGTAGTTTGAAACACATACATAAATCTATCTTTATTCACAGGTGGGACACAGGGACACAACTACAATGGCGCGTAACGACTTACGCACGCGGGGGGGCTTGGGGGGCGCGAAGCGCCCCACCAACTAGGTGTTGGGGTGGCGCGAAGCGCCACCTCAACAGCTAGTATATATATATATATATATATATATATATATATATATATATATATATATATAGATATCATGTCTTAGATGTTCCATTTTCGATTTGAATCGGATCCGGGGACATAGGGGGTTGGAGGGGGGAAAAAGAAATCTTGGAAACCAGAAATTTTGGAAAATGCTTAGAGTAGAGAGATCGGGATGAAACTTGGTGAGAAGAATAAGCACAAGTCCTAGATACGTGATTGGCATAATCGGACTGAATCCGCTCTCTTTGGGGGAGTTGGGGGGGGGGGGGAATAGAAAAATTGAGGTATTTTTAACTTAGGAACGGGTGACTAGATCTTAATGAAATTTGATATTTAAAAGGAACTCATGACTCAGAGTTTTTGTTTTAAATCCCGACCAGATCTGGTGGCATCGGGGGGATTTGGAGGGGAAAACTCGATATCTTGGAAAACGCTTAGAGTGGAGAGATCGGGATGAAACTTGGTGGGTAAAAAGAAGCAAATGTCGTAGATATGTGACTGACGTAACCGGACTGTATTCGCTTTCTTTTGGGGAGTCAAATTGACTTGATAAAATCGTTTTCCCCGGTTCGACCATCTGGGGGGTTGAAGGCAGGAAAAATTAGAAAAAATGATGTATTTTTAACTTATGAGTGGATGATCGGATCTTAATGAATTACGATATTTAGAAGGGCCTCGTGTCTCAGAACTTCTGATTTAAATCCCGACCGGCATTAAGCCTCTGATTTTCCTTTTAAATCAATCTATCGATTCTTAGAATTTTGCTAGAGCTCATACCATATGAGCTCTTGGCTCTTCCGACCTCGTCATAAGTGCCACATGAGCTCCTAGCTCTTGTTTTTTTCTTTCTTTCTTTTCACCAAGGCACTTCGTATGGAAGAAGTTGTTGTAGAAACTTCGATAGGGGCTCACTCGCTTGGAAAACAAAAGTTCTAGTGCCCGTCTTAAGAGTCAAAAGTAATTGGAGGGCGATCAGTCCCATCTTACGCACCTTTTTTCTGAAATACATCCAATCAAAACTTCTAGAGAGTAATATTGTTCAGCAGAATTAAAAGGTCTATTAACTATACTTCTAAAGATGACAACCTCTCCCCCACCGCCCTTCTACTGCTACTGCTACTTCTACTACTACTACCAAATACCACATTTGCTACTACTGATACTGCTACTATTGAACTAAATAAAATAGTTTAGGTACACCCCGGTTGTATAAAATAGACCAGGTTATCAAGATATCCAAACGGGATATCTTAGGACTAAAATAGGGAATAAAGTAAAAACTTTCAGAGAGAGTTTATGTTGGTCTAAAACTAAATCCAAGGGCGCTTTGCGCATGCTGGTTGTCAATAAACATCTCAGCAATATCTCAAGAACGACTGAGGGTATTAAGTTAAAATTTTCATGGCTACTACTATTACCACTTCTGCTCTTGCTACCGAGCTAAATGAACAGGGTGCGAGAGCGTCTAAGTTGCCAAATTAGCATGCATACAATATATTTACATACACTGAGAAAGAATGTATGAACATACAATGTATGTTCTTTTCTTAACCAATGAAAAAGACTAAGAATATTAGAAACGAACAGGAATTAATTTTTAAAAACTTTTTCCGCTAAAGAAATTTCTCAAAGAAAAGTAAAGAACTGCACTGAAGAAATATAGTCAAATAATCTCCAAATGTAAAACTACAATAAATCACGATCAACCGATAAATTAAACCCAAAACGAACAGTAAGTTTCAATAAATAATAAGAAAAATAGTAATTTAAAATAATTTCTAAGAAAGAACAGCACAAAGGTCGAAATAAGAATTGTTTTCAGAAAAGTGAAAGTTATTTTCTATATGAGAAAATGTTGATCTTCATTTATCAGGTGACATTGTTACTGCAGCACAATTAATGAACCTGCATTATGGTATAAATGATAATATCGGGTATCACGCCTAAATAATTTTGAAATGAGTTTTTCTTTTTGCATCCCATCCCCAGTAGCTTCTTCTACCTAAACAAAACCATCCCACAAAATACCTATTGAAAAACTTATTATTTTGTAGAAATACTAAAAGACGAAAGCTTTGTTTTTTGTTCATCATTTCTAGTGGAAAAGCTTTCATAGCTCTATGAACAGAATAACAATACAAAATACACAAATTGAAGCAATCCTAAAGTTTCTAGACAATAAGGGAACACTTTTTCTCTCGATTGCTTTCCCTCTTCTAAGGAAACCAAAACTTCACTAATCTCCGACTAAATAAGTATTTTGACACGATAATTCCGTCCAATGAGATTGCACTGGGAATTGGCAACGACATCAGTTTCAAAGATTTTCCTCGAGACATATGAATTCAAAGGTCTAAAAAAGCTGATTTTCCTATTCTCTTTTCCGCTACTTAGAATACTCAACTTTTTAATAAAACTTGCAACTTATCCTTGACATATTCATAAGTAACAGTTTTTCGTTTGATTCCTAAGTCTATTTAAAATTGGTTTTTTGGTTGAATTGTTTTTAAAACTTCTCGATAAGAATTTGACTAATTTAGCATTACAACTAACGATGGAACGATGCATCGGGATAGGTCCTTAATCATGAGAAGCAAAGCTTTTCGAAAGTTTGGAATCGGATATTTTTACTATGGGTAATTTTACTAATTTTACTAATGGGTAATTTTACCCAATCAATGGGTTAAATTACCCATTGATTCTTTTCGTATGAAACATTACATCTTTTTTTATTCAAATATAAGACAAGGTAAAATAAATTCCTATAATAATGCAAACTTAAAGCGACCAAAAAAATATTATCAAATAATAAATGAGACGCAAATCCTATCTTTATAAATGAGCAATATTTGTATATTTATTTATGTATGCATTTTTCCCGAAAACGGCTCCATATTTTTTAGGGAAAATTGGCATCCTGGTAGATTCTGGCCTAAAAAACAATTCAAATAGGTCAGAAGTTTGAGAAAATTCGTTAAGAGCCTCAATTTTGGAAAAAAGAAACTATTTTTCTGAGTGACGTCATTTTTATATACATCATTAATGCAATGACGTTGTCACAATTGTCACACTTATGAGGAAAAATTGAAGATTTTCATGTATGGAGAATTACATTAAACTGCTTAAAGAGCAAAAAACTGGTTATTGCAAAAATATCTGTATATATTTTGACAAAGGATTACATAAAAAAAACTAGTTTTTTTTCAACTGAAAGTAAGGAGCGACATTAAAACTTAAAACGAACAGAAATTACTCCGCATATGAAATGGGTTGTCCCCTCCGCAATCCCTCGCTCTTTACGCTAAAGATTTTAATTGTTTTAAAAAGCAGAATTGTGGCAAAGAGTCAAACTTTAGCGTAAAGAGCGAGGGATTGCGGAGGGGACAACCCATTTCATATACGGAGTAATTTCTGTTCGTTTTAAGTTTTAATGTCGCTCCTTACTTTCAGTTAAAAAAACTGGGTTTTTTTATGTAATTTCTGAAAGTTTTTGAATTAATGCATGTCTGATTTTGGCTTTCCGTACATAAATTATTAAAATGAAATTTGCAAAATGCCGGTCAGGATTTAAAATAAGAGCTCTGAGTCACGATGTCCTTCTAAATATCAAAATTCATTAAGATCCGATCACCCACTCGTATCAGCATTGTGAAGTGACATGCATGAGAGGAAAATTTTCAAGTAAGTCAACCCGTAGTCAACCTGCGTGTGTTCCCAAGCGAGAACCTCCAACAGGTACGACTCGGCATTTGTGAAGGGACACGCATGCACGGAGAGGTGTAGCATAAATGGGAGACAGTAACAACGGCAATCAAAGGGGTAAAATTAACCTTGACTGGGCTGCCCACTTAATTGAACAATCTGTTCAATTCCCTTTTTCAACACTATTCCCTTTTTTTAAATTCAAAAATAAACGGATCTCGGAATTTGTTGTTGTCGAAAAATCGACAACAACAGCATGATGTTGTCCAGTTTTCTGTGAAACCATATGGAAAATCGATTGAAGAAAAAACGGGTTTAATTTCTATAAAGCAGTGAACAAAAATAAACAAGAGCTAAGAGCTCAAAATTCTATGAATCAATAGATTGATTTAAAAAGGAAAATAAGAGGCTTAATGCCGGTCAGGATTTAAAATAAGAGCTCTGAGTCACGATGTCCTTCTAAATATCAAAATTCATTAAGATCCGATCACCCACTCGTATCAGCGTTGTGGAGTGACATGCATGAGAGGAAAATTTTCAAGTAAGTCAACCCGTAGTCAACCTGCGTGTGTTCCCCAGCGAGAACCTCCAACAGGTACGACTCGGCATTTGTGAAGGGACACTCATGCACGGAGAGGTGTAGCATAAATGGGAGACAGTAACAACGGCAATCAAAGGGGTAAAATTAACCTTGACTGGGCTGCCCACTTAATTGAACAATCTGTCCAATTCCCTTTTCAACCACTATTCCCTTTTTTTAAATTCAAAAATCAACGGATCTCGGAATTTGTTGTTGTCGAAAAATCGACAACAACAGCATGATGTTGTCCAGTTTTCTGTGAAACCATATGGAAAATTTATTGAAGAAAAAACGGGTTTAATTTCTATAAGGCAGTGAACAAAAATAAACAAGAGCTAAGAGCTCATATGGCACTTGTGACGAGGCAAGAAGAGCTAAGAGCCAAGAGATCATATGGTATGAGCTCTAGCAAAATTCTATGAATCAATAGATTGATTTAAAAGGAAAATAAGAGGCTTAATGCCGGTCAGGGTTTAAAATAAGAGGTCTGAGTCACGATGTCCTTCAAAATATCAAAATTCATTAAGATCCGATCACCCACTCGTATGTTATAAATACCTAATTTTTTCTAGTTTTTTGAATTTTCATCGTCCTAGCACGTCCAGAAGCACCAAACTCGCCAAATCACTGAACCCCTCCCCCCAACTCCTCCAAAGAGAACGAATCCAGTACGATTCTGTCAATCACGTATCAAGGACATTTGTTTATTCTATCCACCAAGCTTCATCCCGATTCCTCCGCTCCAAGTGTTTTTCCAAGATTTCCCCCTCCAACTCCCCCCAATGTCGAAAGATCTAGTCGGAATTTGAAATAAGAGCTCTGAGACATGGATTCCTTCTAAAAATCAAATTTCATTAAGATCTGATCATCTATTCATAAGATAAAAATACCCCAATTTTCACGTTTTCCAAGAATTCCGGTTTCCCCCTCCAACTCCCCCCAATGTCCCAAGATCTGGTCAGAATTTAAAATTAGAACTTTAAAGCACAAGATCCTTCTAAATATCAAATTTCATTAAGATCTGGTCACCCTTTCGTAAGTTACAAATACCTCAATTTTCAAAATTACCCCCCCCCCCCGCAATTCCACCAAAGAGAGCAGATCCGGTCCGGTTATGTCAGTCACGTATCTTAGACAGGTTTCTATTCTTCCCATCCAGTTTCATCCTGATCTCACCAATTTAAGTATTTCCGAAGATTTCCGGTCCCCCCAACTGCCCCCCCCCCAATTACGCTTGATCCGGTTGAGATTTAAAATAAGGGATCTGAGTTACGAGGATCTTCTAAATATGAAGTTGCATGAAGATCCGATCACTCCTTCGTAAGTTAAAAATACGTAATTTTTTCTTATTTTTCAGAATTAATCCCCCCACCAATAGAGCGGATCCGTTCCAATTATTTAAATCACGTATGTAAGACTTCTGCTTATATTTCCCAGCAAGTTTCATCCCGATCCCTCCAATCTAAGCGTTTTCCATGATTTTAGGTTCCCCCACCCCAAACTTCCCCCAATGTCACCAGATCCGGTCAGGATTTAAAATAAGAGCTTTGAGACACGATATCCTTCTAAATATCAAATTTCATTGAGATCCGATCACCCGTTCGTAAGTTAAAAATACCTCATTTTTTCTAATTATTCAGAATTAACCCCTCCCCCAACTACCCCAGAGAGATCGGGTCCGTTCCGGTTATGTCAATCATGTATCTAGGACCTGTGCTTATTTTTCCCACCAAGTTTCATCCCGATCCCTCCACTCTTAAGTGTTTTCCAAGTTTTAGGTTTCCCCCACCCAACTCCCCCCAAATGTCACCAGATCCGGTCGGGATTTAAAATAAGAGCTCTGAGACACGATATCCTTCTAAATATCAAATTTAATTGAGATCCGATCACCCGTTCGTAAGTTAAAAATACCTCATTTTTTCTAATTTTTCAGAAATAACCCCCCCGCCAATTACCCCAAAGAGAGCGGATCCTTTCCGTTTATGTCAATCATGTATCTAGGACTTGTGTTTATTTTTCCCACCAAGTTTCATCCCGATCCCTCCACTCTAAGTGTTTTCCAAGTTTTAGGTTTCCCCCTCCCAAATCCCCCCCAATGTCACCAGATCCGGTCGGGATTTAAAATAAGAGCTCTAAGACACGACATCCTTCTAAACATCAAATTTCACTGAGATCCGATCACCCGTTCGTAAGTTAAAAATACCTAATTTTTTCTAATTTTTCAGTATTACCAACCCCCCCCCCCCCTAGCTACCCCAAAGAGAGCGGATCCGTTCCGATTATGTCAACCATGTATCTGGGACTTGTGCTTATTTTTCCCATCAAGTTTCATCCCGATCCCTCCACTCCAAGTGTTTTCCAAGATTTTAGGTTTCCCCCCTCCAACTCCCCCAATGTCATCAGATCCGGTCGGGATTTGAAACAAGAGCTCTGAGACAGAGTATCATTCCAAACATCAAGTTTCATTAAGATCCCATCACCCGCTCATAAGTTAAAAATACTTCATTTTTTCTATTTTTTCCGAATTAACGGCCCCCCACTCCCCCCAGATGGTCAAATCGGGAAAACGACTATTTCTAATTTAATCTGGTCCGGTCCCTGATACGCTTGCCAAATTTCATCGTCCTAGCTTACCTGGAACTGCCTAAAGTAGCAGAACCGGGACCAACAGACCGACAGACCGACAGAATTGGCGATTGCTATATGTCACTTGGTTAATACCAAGTGCCATAAAAACCGTAAAAAAGAAAACTAAAATTTTCAAGCTAAGTACATATCGTTGTTACAAATCCGACTAGCAATAATCAAATATTTTTGAAAAGACTAAAGTATTACAATACACTAAATTGCGTAAACAGCAAAAAACTGGTAATTCTAAAAATATTTGTATATGTTTTAACAAGGGATTACAACAATTCAAAGACCTTAAAAAAGAAAACCTTTTTGAACGCAACCAGTTATATAATATGAGTAGTGAGAGGCCCAAAAAGCGAAAATTTTTAATTATTACAAATGGTGATTCTCTTTTTTGACAAGGGATTGCAACAATTCAAAAACCTTTTGAAAAAAAACAAAAGTTTGAATCTTAGTAGAAATCGGTGTTAGAAATCGGACTAGCTTCAATACTCAAATATTTTTGAACAGACTGTATGAAAGACTAGTATGAAAAGACATTAAATTGCGTAAAGAGCAAAAAACTGACAATTGTAGAAATATTTGTCTATATTTTAACAATAATTCAAAAACAACAATTCACTTTTAAAATCCCTGTGAACTTTATAGTAAAAGAGCAAGCATTTTGAATCTTGGCTCGAATAAGTTGGCATCCACATTTTCAAATTGTGGTACCGGAAATGCCGAGTTAGACTGCAGTCTCTCCGACAGCATCCTCCCTTAAACCACTAGAGCTCCGGACGCACACTTTTCAAAGAAAATAGGCACCTTGTATCTTTTTAGAAGCAAAATCACGCAAGGATTTTCAAAAAAGGTCAGCATCGTATACCTTGTTTAGATTAATTAAAAAAAAAAAATCTCTTAAAAGCTATTCAAAGACAAGTAACGAGCCAAGGTAAAATAAAGTCAAAGCAATTCAAAGAAAAGTTAAGAGCCATATTAAAGTTAAGACAAGGTAAAATAAAGTCCTCTAATAATTCAAACTTAAAACGAACAAAAATCACTATCAAAGAATAATTGAAACCCAAAACGAATAGAAATTAAATTGAATAAAAATGTCAAACATAATGATAACAGATGCATATATAGATGAATAAATACATCCTAAAATGAGTAAAAATTAAATGAATTCTCAAGTCCAAGTTAAAACGAACAGAACTACTACAAACAAGAGGTTGGTAACTGTCCCCCCTGACCATACAAGTTCTGATGCCAAAGGCTTCATTTGTGTCTTTTTGAAAACTTAAGTATGAAGTAAATCACATAATAATCAAAACGACTGGAAAGAACTAATATAAAAAATCTGATCATTTGACAGATAAGGCTACTAGTTCCGGCAATTCTCATCATCTAAGATTTTATCCAGTTGCAATTTTTTTTTTTTTTTACTTTCCAATTTTATGTATATGAAAAAAAAATATTCATAGCATATTTTGTTCTCAGTAAAGCGCAAATGACGCAATAGGCTTTGGAGATTTTACGGTTAGTGGAAAAAGCTAGTATTCAGAAGACCATTAACATTCCAAAATCTCACAAGTTTGCGTCAAAAAAGCGAAATCCGGATTAGGTAGCTCATCGGGAGCCAAATGATTTTCCCAAAATCCAGAATCTCAAGCCACTGTCCCAATTCTCGACCCTCAAAAAACAATACCTTGTTGAGTTTGATTCTTCGAATAATTAATAGTTTTTTGTTGTTGTTGTTTTTTTTCAATATTCTTTGTCACCAATTATCGCTTACAGGATAACTGAAAGTAAAGGCCCCGTAGTGATTGTTTTTTTTTCGTATCTCGACGCGATTAAAAAACGTTCTTTGTTTACAAAAATGATGTTGATAAGATTCCAAACAACACAAAATCCATTTTTCTTTTATCGCCTTGAAAATGTCTGCTTCTTAACACAAGGTCTTTTGATTTATACAAACCAAACTGAAAAAAAAAAACAAACAATACATACCAAAACACAAACAAATCCAAAGATACCGAACAGTCTTCACAGAAATAGGAAGAATGTATTTATCACTTGTTAGCCAGTAACTTTTCCGCGATACACTAACTAACCAGAAAGTACTTTCCAAATATTTCCTTCCCATGAAATAAGCGGAGCAAGCGCTTTCACCACATGAGCAGCAAGTGGCCGATGAATCTCCATGGCTTTCTAAGAAAATGTTGAGGGGATAGAATCCGTGAGTCTACGTCACTTATAAAATCCCTCATAAATAAACTTCGAAGGTGTCAACAAAAACATGCAGATTAAATATCTATAGGCGTCAAAGGTGTATATCGGCTAAACGCTTGAGAGAAGGGAGATACCAGAAAATATTTCTGGTTGGGAGGGGGAGTTGAGAGTGTAAGAGGAGTGCTTTATCAGATAAAATTTCTCAAGAAAGAGAAGTATTTGTCTGAGGCCTCAGACAAATACTGAAAAAGGTATCCTGCCTCTTTAGAGCTCTTCTCCCTTATGACTGGGTTATTAGGTAGGCCTATGAGAATTTAGAGAGAATTTGAAAAACAGATAATGTATAAACTTTCCAGATATCTTTTACAGTGATACACAGAATTCAATCAAAACAAAATTTGATAACTCGAGAATTCCTCAGGTACGTGTTTCGTTTCTAGAGTATATTCTTGGCAAACTCTAGGAAACTTTGGCTAGAAAATAATTCGTAAGATCACTTGAAATATTACTAATCAGGAACAAACAGTTTTTAACCAATTCAAGACCATCAAACACTCTTCCCCATCCCTAACCAAATTTGTGATTTTCTTGGTCACGAGAAACAAAGTTCATATGACTACCTCCTCCATACAAAGAAAAAACATGGAAGTCATTTATATATCTATACTAGCTGTTGGTGTGGCGCTTCGCGCCCCCCCCCCCCCCCGCACGCGTAATTTGTTACGCGCCATTGTAGTTGTGTCACTGTGTCCCACCTGTGAATATAGATATATAGATATATATATATATATATATATATATATATATATATATATATATATATATGTTTTTAACTACGTAAAACTTGCTCTTTACGCTAAAGTTTGACTCTTTCTCTCAACTCTAACTTTTAAAAAACTTTACACAAAAACTTTAAAACTTTACAAAAACAGTAAAAACTTTAGCGTAAAGAGCGGGGCGATGAGGAGGGAACAGCCCCTTTCATATACGGAGTAATTTCTGTTCGTTTTAAGTTTTAATATTGCTCCTTACTCTCAGTTAAAAAAAACTTGTTTTTTTATTTAATTTCTGAACGTTTTTTGACAGTGCAGAAATTGGAGGGAAGCTTATCGATAAATTGGCATACGCAGATGACATCGAAAAACTGAACAGTCAAGAGCATCTACTCGAAGCTGACACCGACGAACTAGTGTCGGCAACCGAGGCCTTTGGAATGGTCGTTAACACAGCCAAAACAAAGGTTATGCGGGTGTCTGGAGACCCTACTTCAAGAAACGTGCAGCTAACAATAAAAGGAGAGCCAGTAGGAAATGTTGACTCCTTCGTCTACCTAGGGAGCCTCCTAACTTCTGATAACGACTGCTCGAAATCGATCAAACGGAGACTTGACCTGGCAGGCGCCAGCTTCAAGATCCTCTTGCAAATCTGGAAAAACAAGACTCTGTCAACTTCTCTGAAGGTGCGACTCTTCAACTCTCTCCGAATCTCAATTGCTTTATACTCAAGCGAAACTTGGTCAATAAAGGCTGACGATGAGCGAAGAATCTCCGCATTTGAAACTAAATGCCTTAGACGCATTACAGGGATCACCTACATTGACCGAGTCTCAAATGATGACCTCCGAAAACTACTCCGTTGTCCCCGCACCATCATGGACCGGGTCAGAAAACAGCAACTCCGCTGGCTTGGCCATATCCAGCGAATGTCGGCCAACCAGCTCCCAAAAATCACATTCGAAGGACGAGTTCACGGCACGCGCCCCAGAGGCCGACCCTGTAAGAAATGGACCGACAACTTCCCGGCCAATAACCTCCCCCAGCTACTTCGTCTAGCGCCAGATAGATCGAAATACCGTCGCCACATTCATCATTTGTTCAGAAGAGAAGAAGTCCCAATACAGCCACAAAGGCCGCACGGGACTTAAGTCAGTAAGTCAAGTTATTTTTATGGCTAAATGGCTTTCTCATAGTTTTGATCGGATGATTTTGAGAGAAAATAGGAGCGGGGGAGTAGGCCTAGTTACCCTCCAATTTTTTGATTATTTCAAAAGGCAACTAAAAGGATTAAAAAATAATAAGACCCCAGGTGCTGACAGTATGATTAAAGAGTTTCTTAAATATGGTGGCTCTGAGGTTAGGAATAAGCTACTGAAGATTATGAACATGATTTTTGATAAAGGGGAAGTACCCAATGATTTTAGGAAAACCTTAATTAAACCACTGTATAAGAAAGGTGACAAGAATGAGTGTTGTAATTATCGAGGCATTAGTCTGGTCTCTGTAGGTAGCAAATTACTGAGTACTATGATACTTTTTAGACTGAGACATGCTGTAGACAAAGTTTTAAGGGAAGAACAATGCGGTTTTAGAAAAGGCAGAGGATGTGTCGACCATGTTTTCACTCTTAGGTTAATAATTGAGAAGTCCCTTCGTGGTAAAACACCTTTGGTCCTCAGTTTTATCGATTATGAGCAAGCTTTCGATTCTGTTGAAAGAAGAGCGTTAACAAAGGTCTTATCGTTATATGGTATACCAGAAAAATACATTAAAGTGATTTGTGCTATGTACGGGAATAATACTGCTGCGGTTAAGGTAGGAAATGAGATTAGCAACTGGTTTTGTATTAACTCAAGAGTTAAGCAGGGTCGTGTTCTGTCCCCCTTTATATGGATCATTTTGATGGACTTCGTCTTAAGGAGCACAGGAAAGGCAATTGGAGACCATAAAATCAAATGGGGAGGAAGAACGCTCTGGACTTGGATTATGCTGATGATTTAAGCATATTAGATGAAAGTGTTAGCAAAATGAATGAATTTTTGGAGGTTTTGCGAGTTCAGGGTGCTAAAATAGGCTTGAAAATTAATGTTAAGAAGACTATGTCACTAGGGCTAGGAATAAGTGAAGATGAACAGGTGACATTAGGTAACGAAAAGATTGATCAGTTTGGGAGCTTCCGTTACCTTGGTATTATTATTAAAAAAGATGGTGGGAGCAGTGAAGATGTTAAAAGTAGAATAGCTAAGGCTCAGGGTGTTTTTTCACAGTTAAAAAAAAAGTTTGGAAGAATAGAAAGATAAGTCTACAAACCAAGATTAGAATAATGGAAGCTACAGTGATGACAGTGGTCAAATATGGCTCTGAAGCATGTTCACTCCCAAAAGCAGATGGAAATTTACTAGATGTTTTCCAGAGAAATTGCCTACGGATTTTTCTGGGTACCTGGCTGACTGACTGTATTTCAAACTGTAGGTTGTACAAAAAGTGTGGTTCAATCCCGCTTTCTAGGGCTATAATGAAAGAAAGGTTGAGATGGCTAGGCCACGTTCTACGGATGAAGGATGACAGATTACCGAAGATTGTCCTTTTTGCCAACCGTCTGGGGCTACACGGAAAGTAGGTCGTCCTTGTCTGGGTTGGGAGGATGTCATAAATAAAAATTTAAAAGAAATGGGAACTTCCTGGGAGGGTGTAAAGAGGGAGGCTTTAAACAGATTAGGTTGGAGGAGGAGCGTGCGTAGCTGTGTTGGCCTCATGCGGCTTGGTGCTGCAGTGAGTTATTAGTAATTAGTAGTATTAGGAGGAGGTAAACCTCTCATATGCGTAAAAATTTCTGTTCGTTTTAAGTTTTAATGCTGCTCCTTACTTTCAGTTGAGAAAAGATTTTCATATTTATTTTTTCATTGTTCTTTAAAAAAATACTAAAAAGTCCTGTACCCCCTTCATGGAAATTTTCTTACCCTATGACAAATTCCTCCATGGAAAGTTTCCCCCGCATAACCCCCTCCCCTCAAACCCTCCCCCAACCAAAAAATCCCTCTGAAAGCGTCTGTACACTTCCCAATAACCATTACTATATGTAAACACTGGTTAAAGTTTGTAACTTGCAGCCCCTCCCACGGGGACTGCGGGGGAGTAAGTCGTCCCCAAAGACATAGTTGTTAGGTTTTTCGACAATGCTGAATAAAATGGCTATCTCAGAATTTTGAACTGGTGACTTTGGGGAAAAATGAGCGTGGGAGGGGGCCTAGGTGCCCTCCAATTTTTTAGTCACTTAAAAAGGGTACTAGAACTTTTAAATTCAGTTAGAATGAGCCCTCTCATGGCATTCTAGGACCACTGGGTCGATACGATCACCCCTGGGAAAAAACAAAACAAAAAACTAACAAATAAACACGCATCCGTGATCTGTCTTGTGGCAAAAATACAAACTCCACATCTTTGTTGATAGGAGCCTGAAACTTCTACCGTAGGGTTCTCTGATACGCTGAATCTGATGGTGTGATTTTCGGTAAGATTCTATGAATTTTAAGGGGTTTTTTCCCTGTTTTCTAAAATAAGGCAAATTTTCTCAGGCTCGTAACTTTTGATGGGTAAGTTTAAACTTAATGAAACTTATATATCTAAAATAGCATTAAAATGCGATTCTTTTGATGTAACTATTGTTATAAAAATTCTGTTTTTAGAGTTTCGGTTAGTATTGAGCCGGGTCGCTCCTTACTACAGTTCATTACTACGAACTGTGTGATTACAAGCCTGGTCAGTGAATCGAATAGTTCACTTTACGTAAGGAGTAACTCAGCCCAATAACAACCAAAGCTCTAAACACAAAAATTTAAGCAATAAAACACAACAAGAGCTAAGAGCTCATATGGCACTTGTGACGAGGTAAGAAGAGCTAAGAGCCAAGAGCTCATATGGTATGAGCTCTAAAAAAATTCTAAGAATCAATTGATTGATTCATTAAGATCCGCTCACCCACTCGTAAGTTATAAATACCTCATTTTTTCTAATTTTTCCTCTTCCTTTAGCCCCCCAGATGTTCGAATCTGGGAAAACGACTTTATCAAGTCAATTTGTGCCGCTCCCTGACACGCCTACCAATTTTCATCGTCATAGCACGTCCAGAAGAACCAAACTCGCGAAATCGCTGAACCCCTCCCCCCAACTCCTCCAAAGAGAGCAAATCCAGTAGAGTTACGTCAATCACGCGTCTCCACTCCAAGTGCTTTCCAAGATTTCCCCCTCCAACTCCCCCCAATGTCAAAACATCTGTTCGGGATTTGAAATAAGAGCTCTGAGACATGAATTCATTCTAATCATCAAATTTCATTAAGATTCGATCACCTATTTGTAAGATAAAAATACCCCAATTTTCAAGTTTTCCAAGAATTCCGGTTTCCCCTCCAACTCCCCCCAATGTCACAGGATCTGGTCGGAATTTAAAATTAGAGCTTTAAAGCACAAGATCCTTCTTAATATCAAATTTCATTAAGATCTGGTCACCCTTTCATAGGTTACAAATACCTCAATTTTCAAAATTACCCCCCCCCCCCAGCTCCACCAAAGAGAGCAGATCCGGTCCGGTTATGTCAGTAACGTATCTTGGACAGGTTTTTATTCTTTCCATCCAGTTTCATCCTGATCTCTCCGCTTTAAGTATTTTCTAAGATTTCTGTTCCCCCCAACTGCCCCCCCCCCCAATGACGCTGGATCAGGTTGAGATTTAAAAAAGAGAGCTGAGTTACGAGGTCCTTCTAAATATGAAGTTTCATGAAGATCCGATCACTCCTTCGTAAGTTAAAAATACGTCATTTTTTCTAATTTTTCAGAATTACCCCCCCCCCCCCAATAGAGCGGATCCGTTCCAATTATGTAAATCACGTATCTAAGACTTCTGCTTATTTTTCCCACCAAGTTTCATCCCGATCCCTCCAATCTAAGCGTTTTCCATCATTTTAGGCTCCCCCACCCCAAACTCCCCCAATGTTACCAGATCCGGTCGCGACTTAAAATAAGAGCTTTGAGACACGATAGCCTTTTAAATGTCAAATTTCATTGTGATCCGATCACCCGTTCGTAAGTTAAAAATACCTCATTTTTTCTAATTTTTCAGAATTAACACCCCCCCCCCCCCAAACTACCCCAAAGAGAGCGGATCCGTTCCGGTTATGTCGATATGTATCTAGGACTTGTGCTTATTTTTCCCACCAAGTTTCATCACGATCCCTCCACTCTAAGTGTTTTCCAAGTTTTAGGTTTCCCCCTTCCAAATCCACCCCAATGTCACCAGATCCGGTCGGGATTTAGAATAAGAGCTCTGAGACACGACATCCTTCTAAATATCAAATTCCACTGAGATCCGATCACCCGTTCGTAAGTTAAAAATACCTCATTTTCTTAGTTTTTCAGAATTAACCCCCCCCCCCCCCAACTACCCTAAAGAGAGCAGATCTGGTTCGGTTATGTCTGTCACCTATCTTAGACAGGTTTTTATTCTTCCCATCCAGTTTCATCCTGATCTCACCGCTTTAAGTATTTTCTAAGATTTCCAGTTCCCCCCAATTGCCCCCCCCCCCCCCAATTACGCTGGATCCGGTTGAGATTTAAAATAAGAGATCTGAGTTACGAGGCCCTTCTAAATATGAAGTTTCATGAAGATCCGATAGCTCCTTCGTAAGTTAAAAATACGTCATTTTTTCTAATTTTTCAGAACTACCCCCCCCCCCCCAATAGAGCGGATCCGTTCCAATTATGTAAATCACGTATTTAAGACTTCTGCTTATTTTTCCCACCAAGTTTCATCCCGATTCCTCCAATCTAAGAATTTTCCATCATTTTAGGTTCCCCCACCCCAAACTTCCCCCAATGTCACGAGATCCGGTCGGGACTTAAAATATGAGCTTTGAGACACGATATCCTTTTAAATATTAAATTTCATTGAGATCTGATCACCCGTTCGTATATTAAAAATACCTGTTTTTTTAGTTATTCACAATTAAACCTCCCCCCCCCCACCTACTCCAAACAGAGCAGATCCGGTCCGGTTATGTCAGTCACGTATCTTCGACAGGTTTTTATTCTTCCCATCCAGTTTCATCCTGATCTCACCGCTTTAAGTATTTTCTAAGATTTCCGGTCCCCCCCCCCAATTACGCTGGATCCGGTTGAGATTAAAAATGAGAGATCTGAGTTACGAGGCCCTTCTAAATATAGAGTTTCACGAAGATCCGATCACTTCTTCGTAAGTTATCAAATGCGTCATATTTTATAATTTTTCAGAATTAACCCCCCCCCCCATAGAGCGGATCCGTTCCAATTATGTAAATCACGTATCTAAGACTTCTGCTTATTTTTCCCACCAAGTTTCATCCCGATCCCTCCAATCTAAGCGTTTTCCATCATTTTAGGTTCCCCCACCCCAAACTCCCCCCAATGTCACCAGGCCCGGCCGGGACTTAAAATAAGAGCTTGGAGACACGATATCCTTGTAAATATCAAATTTCATTGAGATCCGATCACCCGTTCGTAAGTTAAAAATACCTCATTTTTTCTAGTTTTTCAGAATTAACCCCCCCCCCCCCCACTTCCACAAAGAGAGCGGATCTATTCCGGTTATGTCAATCATGTATCTAGGACTTGTGCTTATTTTTCCCACCAAGTTTCACCCCAATCCCTCCACTCTAAGTGTTTTCCAAGTTTTAGGTTTCCCTCCCAAATCTCCCCCCCCCCCAATGTCACCAGATCTGTTCGGGATTTAAAATAAGAGCCCTGGGACACGATATCCTTCTAAATATCAAATTTCATTGAGATCCAATCACCCGTTTGTAAGTTAAAAATACCTCATTTTTTTTATTTTTCAGAATTAACAGGCCCCCCACTCCCCCCCCCAGATGGTCAAATCGGGAAAACGACTATTTCCAATTTAATCTGGTCTGGTCCCTGATAAGCCTGCCAAATTTCATCGTCCTAGCTTACCTGGAAGTGCCTAAAGTAGCAAAACCAGGACCGACAGACTGACAGACTGACGACCAACACACTGACAGAATTTGCAATTGCAAGTGCAAATTCAGAATTATCCCCCCCTAGCTACCCCAAAGAGATCGGATCCGTTCCGATTATGTCAATCATGTATCTGGGACTTGTGCTTATTTTTCCCATCAATTTTCATCCCAATCCCTCCACTCTAAGTGTTTTCCAAGATTTTAGGTTTCCCCCTCCAACTCCCCCAATGTCATCAGATCCGGTCGGGATTTAAAATAAAAGCTCTGAGACAGAATATCATTCCAAACATCAAATTTCATTAAGATCCCATCACCCACTCATAAGTTAAAAATACTTCATTTTTTCTATTATTTCCAAATAAACCGGCCCCCCACTCCCCCCAGATGGTCAAATCGGGAAAACGACTATTTCCAATTTAATCTGGTCTGGTCCCTGATAAGCCTGCCAAATTTCATCGCCCTAGCTTACCTGGTAGTGCCTAAAGTAGCAAAACCAGGACTGACAGACCGACAGATGGACGACCAACAGACTGACAGAATTTGTGATTGCTATATGTCACTTGGTTAATATCAAGTGCCATAAAAACAATAGATTCATAAAAAGGAATTGACTTTTCATGCTGACTCTAAATATATAAAATTAATCGAGTTTCATGTACCCATCAACCAGCTAAAAGCCTGAGAAAATTTTCATGGAAACTTGAATAGAATTTTTTTTTAGATAGGGCGGGAACGCCACTAAAAAGTTCTTAGTAAAATAACATCTTAATAAAAATTGTACCATTTGGCTTATCATAAAACCATACTGTAAGGATTTATATCTTCCATCTGCAAAATTGTGAAATTTTTGCCAGAAGAAAAATAGGATGCCTGTTTATTAGTTATGTTTCTTATTTTTCTTTCTTCTTTTTAACATGGGTGATCATATCAAACCAATGGACATATAGAATCAGGGGAGGGCTTACTCAAACGGAAATAGCATTTCTAGATACTTATTTTGTGACCAAAACAATCAAAGGGCAACTAGATTTCCCTCCCTGCCACTCCTTTTTTCCCACAGTCATCCAATAAAAACTTTGAGATAGCCCTTTTGATGAGCATTATTGAAATATCAAGTCTCTGGGAAAGTTTTGAAATTTACCCTGTGTTTATGTAACCTATAGTATTTATTATTGGGAAGTAAAAAAACATTTTTGGAGGAGGGTGATTTTTCTATGGGGGAAATTTTCTGCAGGGGTATTTTCCAAGGGGAGAATTTACCATGGAGAGGGGAGTTCTCAAGGATGAGCTTTCCAAGGAAACTATACATGGGGTAATTTATCAGGATTCTAATATGAAATTCATTTTATTTGACCTACTTTCTCTTTGCCAATTCAATTTCACATTTTAAGATATTCTGGGGAAATAAACCAGGAAAAATATTGTCCCTGGTTCAAAAATAAACCAGGGAGAATCGAGGTGATTGTCCTCCTGAAAAAATTGGGGGATTCGGGGGGGGGGGGTGTCCATGGGGAGAAAAGGCATATTTTCCAGCATTATTTAAAAACAATCATAAATTAAATACAGAAATAATAATTTTTCAACTAACAGTAATGAAAACATTAAAATTGACAGAAATTTTCCTGTATATGAGAGTGGATCCCCCTCTTCAATACCTTGCTCTTTATGCTAATTTTAACTTTTTGTCCTAATTATTTGAAAACAACTCCTAAAACACAAGTGCTGTTTAGTTATAGTCAGGAGATTTTTGAAATACAAAAAGAAACTTTGCTTTGGAGAGCAAGGTATTGAGGAGGGGTTTATGGGAAAATTAGTGTTCTTCCAAGTTTTAACATTGCTCCTTGCTTCCAGTTAAATAATGATTTTTTTTTTATTTAATCACTGAAAGGCTGAACCAATTCTCAGGGGAATATGTTGACATGTTGCTGATTTGAATAGCCAAAAATAGCCAGTAGCTTATTTTTCTTTATCCTGAGCCCATGTAATTTTAAATCAGGGTTTTTGTAATGTTCATTCATAAAATGGAAGTCTCTATTTTATTCAAAATCTGAAAAAAAAAGTTGCAAAACAGTTTTTAGCTGCAAATTTTGTTACTAAATTTTGTCAAACCCTGAAGTTAATCTTAGCAAAACACTTATCAGAAATATCGAAATCGATTATCGAATATCAAAAGTAAAAATAGCAATATATCTTCTGATCAAATTATTGTCTAACACTTATCAGTAGCCATTTTATAACTACAAAAAGTTTCAAGAATTTTGTAACTTCTTTGAGGCATTACAGAAAGTTAGTAAATTACTATGCCAAGGGGTTTACAAGCATTCTATTGGAATTTCAAGTGAAATAAGTAAACTTTTGTTGAAGTTTTCATGTTGGCCAACAAAGTAAACAATAATTCTAGATCTACATCATGTAGAAAACTAATCAGTATGATTTATGTTAATGCAATGCTGTTACAGGGCTAATCTGTTTCATTCTCAATTTTCCATCTTTCTTGTGCATTTAAGAACGTGAAAAACGGAAAATGATGCATAAATCTGCAATAAAAAAAACCATTCATTAATAATCCCTTTGACTGGAATGGTTTTCCCAGGAATGAGATTAGCCAAATACCTTCTGCTATTGCCTCGAAAACTGAAATAATAACAGTCAAAGCACCATTTCCATCAACTAAACACAATGTTCTTGCAAAGAGTGATACAGGAATTGTAGACAGTTTCATTTCAAATTAAGATACCTGTCAATATACATATATATATATATATATATATATATATATATATGTATATATATAGAACATGCAACACCGAGGGTGTGAGTGAGTCAAAAATGAAAATGAATAGCAAAGACACACGCATGCGGTTAGAAGACACGTGACACCAAGCATGTGAGCAAGTCAAAATGAAGACTAACCTTGACAACGAGAATCAAAACGTGCCAAAATTGAAATTGATAGCAATGATGATTGTTTTTGGGATTTTGACATGGATAAAGTCATCAATGCCTACCATACCTTTGTCAAAAAGACAAAGGTTTGGTGACATATATTTCATAATGACAAAAGGCAAGCCAAGGTAAAAACAAACCGAACAAATTGAAAATGATAGCATTGATGATTGGGTTTTGGATTTTGACATGGATAAGGTCATTGATTCCTACCATACCTTTGAAAATCAAAAACCTGGATTAGATTAATTGTTGGAAGAAAAAAAAAGTTTTGCTCCACAGCCTGAACAATTAAAAGAAACAAAAGTTCGGCGATATGTCTTTCATTATGGTAATAGAAAAGCCGAGGCAAAAGATGAAGATTTGTCCCACAACCTGAACAATTAAAAGAAACAAAGGTTCTGCAATATGTCTTCTATAATGACAAAAGCCAAGCCAAGGCAAAAGTTGAAGGTCCAATAAAAAAACTAATTTTACAAAGGCACTAATTCTAATTTAATTTCCATTTGGACGTCCTCACATCAGGGAAAAGGCTCAAATTGTCTGTGTTTAGAAGACAAGCAACAGTGAGAATCCACTTATAGAAGCTTATCACATGCCAATTGCCATGGCCTGGCAGTGTGGATGTATATGTATATTATGTATATATATATATATATATATATATATATATATATATATATATATATATATATATATATATATATATTGGGGATACCATAGGGAATTTATGGTAGGCATGCCACTTGCCTGGGTAGGGAATTTAAAGTGCCAAAACCCAAGTAGGCAAGTGTGTATTCTCCTGATGAGCCCTTGTGTTGTTGCCTCTGAATTATTTGTCTTTTTTTATTGTTTTTATTATTTGGTAAATGACGATTTCTACTTACTGACAACACGACTGCCTGTCCATGGATTATTCTTTATGGTTGATTGTGTATGGCTATGCTGTTTGGCCTGTGTGATTGTATGGATGAGTAGGGTTAAGGCCTCATTCAAGTACAGATAAATATTAATCACTAATGTAGGAAAACAGTCTTCCTTTTTTTTATGTGTTTGTGCTGTTGCATTGGTGATTTCTCTTTTCATTATATATATATATATATATATATATATATATATATATATTGACATGGTACTTTCTTTTTATATATGAGCTAAAGATGTGAGAGGGACCTTAAGAATGTAGGATCTATACCTAGACAAACATATAAGAGATCTGTAAAGGGGAGAAATGTAATTGTTATGTGACACTTCCAATTTATTATCAAAGAATACAACAAAAAATCAAAGGGACTGCTGAGAGCAAGACATTAAATTCTTTAAAAAAAAATTCTTTGGAAATTTCATGGGGGCCTGTGCCCCCTCTAAGTATCTCCCTAGATGAAGCTGATAAGTTTTGGGAAGAGGCAGCAAGGAAACGTCATATTTTATGCATAGTAAGATGTCATTCCAAACATTGAAGGAATAAGTTGCTGGTGTCTAGTTAGTTAGTTATAGTTGTGTTTCTAGGAGTCGTGTGTATAAAGGTATTCTTTCAAGAAGTGGTCAAGTCTATTTGTGAAGCTATTAATTGTATAGGCTTTGAAAATTAAATGAGGAGCCCAAATTCAACCATGTAAGGATTTGATATTCCAAGAGTGTGCTCTGGGCTTGCATAAAGTTGTTAGTTTGAACACTTTTTGGGATGGCCTCTTGTGGTTCGAAGTTTTGCATATTGAAAATACATATCAAAGCAGGGTTTTCCAATTTTTTCTGCTTTATATATATTTGTTGGGTCCCCACTCTTCTGTGTCTATACTTTAGAGAGGGTAGTTGTAGAATTAGTAGTCAATCCTTATAGCTCATCTCTTTAAATACTTGAAGAAGTTTTGTTGCACATTGCTAGATATTTTCTATTTCCACAGTCTGTTGTGTGGTACTGTTCCCATATAACACTAGCATGTTGAACAGTAGGCCTCATAATTCCTTTGTAGAGCTTTGAAAATATCAGGTTTTATTCTCTGCCTGTCTATATTAAAAACTGCTGATCTGTATTTCAAACTTTCCTGATTAATCTTATTAATTGAAATGCTTTGTTTTGTATGCTCATAGAACTTTAATTGTAAGTCAATGATGATGCCAAGATCTCTTTGACAATCTACTAGTGATTGATATAGGATCTGTATATACAACTAATGATCATTGATCAGTGAACAAGCTTAATAGGTATGAAAGCAGTTTAAGTCCTTTTAATCTTTGCCCTGTATGATATTCAGCATTATCTTACACAATTATACCCCTTTAGTACACAATTTATAATCCTTTTCCCTGTTCCATTGGATTTACAGCTGCTATTTTGTATCTATGTATAGCAATCTCTTCTTCTAGTAGAACCATTTTTCAATTCTGGCTTTATTTCTGTGAGGCAGATGATATTTGATGTCTTTTCTGATACAAGAATTTTCGGTTTCCCAAGTTTATTTTAAAAAAAATATACATAAAGATCTGCTTTAGCAAGTTTCATTCAAATAGATTTCCAAAATATGAAACAATTCCAGTTAGAACCAACTTTTTAAGTTGGTTCTACCAACTTAAAAACTTTTTAAGTTGGTTCAACTTTTTAAGTTAAACTAACATCCAGTTAGACCAACTTTTTAAGACAACTCATAATTTATTTATTATAAAGAGAGTTCAAAAGGTGTTAAATATTTGGTTTTGTTCATTTTTGAAGAAACCATGAAAAAAAAAATGTATGCAGTGTTATTAAATTCCTTATTTTATATTGTTTCTAGAAAGAGAAGGAGTGGTGGTAGGTACTTCAAAATACCTTCTTGGGACATACTTTAGTATGTAGACCCATCACTGAAAGTTCTATTTTCATAACCTAATCCCTTTCCATGATAGCAAAAAGTAGATAAAGTAGAATTTTACCACAAATTGTGAGAATTCTTGAAAAGAGCCTGAACCCTTTCATTAAAGGTGTCATAGCAAAACAAAAAGTATACCATTGGAGCCACCATTTTTAAATCATAAAAATAAACTTACATCACTCTTGAACAACAAGGAAAAACACATATTAACATAGTTCATACCTATTTAGGCCTCAAAATGAAATTTGTCTAAGAAATGATTATTGAATCAGGAAAAGGCATAAAGTGATGTATTCACTTTCTTCCTAGATAAATTATAGATGCATGTATGCATTTGCTAGAAGTTCTTAGTTGATACAGGCTTCTCTTGTCTTGCCTTAGTAAAATTATGACAGTTCATATAACTGACTTACCAATAAACTGAACATACCACTTGATGCCTTTTTTATGTTCTTTATGAATACAATAATGGCTTCTACCACAAATTCAAATTTAGGCATTTTTTGAGCTCTTAAAAATGATGAATTTTCAATTAAAGTATGAGTTATCAATTATTTTTGACAAAATAATACTATATTTTCACAGTGCTGTTTCCTTGGTCATTTTCAACAAAATAATGCTATATTTTCTCACTGCTAAAATTATTTATAATTAGGTTAGTTTATGCTATGTCAGGGCAGAAAGTACTTAAATTTGAATTTGCAGTAGAAGCAATTATCATATTTGTAAAGAACATAAAAAAAGGCATCAAGTGGTATGCTCACTTTATAGATAAGTTAGTTATATGAACTATCATTGATTATAGATAAGTCTTTGAAAATAGAATAAAATGAAAGAGAACCAGTACTGGGACACTTTTATCACTCTGACTATTCTGGGACAGAGTCTTTGATTGAATTACAACATGTCTAATACTGGGACAAAAGACTTTAATCTTGGGACACCCAATCTATACATTTTTCTGGGATACTTCAAAAAAACCTGTTGTTTTTTGTCCCAGTATTGGAAATGTTACAATACAACCAAAGATTCTGTTCCAGAATAGGCAGAGTGATTGAAGTGTCCCAGTACTGGTTGTCTTACCCTTGCCTTGGCCTGATCTTGGCTAATGAAACTGCTTTTAGCCCCATTTGATTGGCATATTTTCTTCGAAAATAGCCGATCACCTGATATTTACTACAAACACAAATTTTAATTTGGCATCACTAATTAACAAAGGTAACAGCATTAACCAACTATTTTGAACACTTACCTCGTCGTCGTCGTCGAATTAAGGTCCTTTCTGCTTCTTCTCGAGCCTCAGGATCTTGTTCTCTTGGTTGATTCCTTCTCTTCTATTGATATAGAACACTTACCTAGTACTCAGATTATTAGGCGTTTAAATATATTGCCCCTTTTTGACGAAAACGTTCTTAGAATAGAGGGCTCTTCCCTACGTTCAGAAATTAACAATGGCGAATGCTTGTGAAGTAACTACTGGTATGGTAGGTTTGTACGGGTATAATCTTCATGAGTTTCAATTGTATTCATTACTCTGCCAGTATAATTTAATCTAATAATATTTTCAGTGTGCTCTAAACAGAGACTAATTGCAAAGATGATAATGATACACAATTAATTTACTAAAGTTTCTCGTGAACCATCTCTAGTTAAAGTACTAGAAAAGTAAATTCGAAATTATGTTGTTCCAGCTACTGCGAAACCTCAGCAAGAACAAAAAAAAGTTTGGTTTTCATAACTTTTAGTTACTTTCTGTTTCTTTGCAAACCCCGACACCGCATCAATTTATCGTCGACTTGCCGCCGATGAAGGACACTCCTGTGTGGATAAACCTCTCATTGCTGTGCTGGCATGCCCTCGGTGCAATCAACACAGTGGTGCGCTGCTGTTAGGTCCATACTTAGCCTTATATGATGCTTGTATTAGAGATGCTTTTATTATGTTAGAGATGCAGTGGTTTGTTGGTTTCGGTGTGTTAAATAAGCTGACGTGCTAAGTAATTTTGTATAAGGCCATCAATATTGATTTCTAACCAAAAAATGGAAATAAGAGCTTACAAACAGAGTAGGCAGTGGCGTATATAAGGAGGGATGGGGCTTGGTCCCCCGGAAATTTTACAAGATTTTCTTAAAAAGCTTATTATCTCACTTGTACCAATCCTCTTGATTTCTTGCAACTTATTTTGATAATCTATTTGAAGTGGCTCATAGAAATAAAAATTCTCCCCTTTACAGAACTTATTTTACTTTTATAAATCTATTATGATTATCCACTTTTAAGATCTATCTCATGCTATAAGCCGTAATTTGTTATTCCCTCGCCGTGGTCTAGTTTCCAGCATATTTCATTGCAAAATTTTTTGTTCTTCCTTTTAAATTTTAATCTTAGGACTAAAGACTATAAGTTTCTATTTTTCAATGAACCAAGCTAGCCGCAGAGCCACAAAATGTTTGGAATTTAGGGGATCACGAATTATAAAATTGTCTTCCCTCATAAAACGATCACAAAACGTCTTGTACTAAGAAAAGATATGTACTGTTTGGATATATGATGGTATTGAAAAAAACGACCATAGTTTTGATTTGCTTTTAAATTTTGTGCACTGGAAATTGGGGAGATGATACTTTTAATTTTTTTATTTTAAAATGTAGATGAAAACTTTAGCTTGGATCAACAATAAGTTAAAATCAAACAGTTCGTGGTAACAAACTGTAGTAAGGAGCGACCCAGCTCGATAGTAACAAAAACTCTAAAAAATGGAATTTTGATACCAATAGCTACATCAAAAGAATTCCATTTTAATGCTGATTTTAAAAATGTAAGTTTCATCAAGTTTAGTCTTACCCATCACAAGCTACGAGCCTGAGAAAATTTACCTTATTTTGGAAAATAGGGGAAAATACCCCCTAAAAGTCATAGAATCTTAACGAAAATCACACCATCAAATTCAGCGTATCAGAGAACTCTATTGTAGAAGTTTCAAGCTCCTACCTACAAAAATGTGAAATTTTGTATTTTTTGCCAGAAGGCAGATCACGGATGCGTGTTTCTTTGTTTCCTTGTTTTTTTTTTTGTTTGTTTGTTTTTTTGTTTTTTTTCCCAGGGGTGATCGTATCGACCCAGTGGTCCTAGAATCTTGCGAGAGGGCTCATTCTAACGGAAATGGAAAGTTCTAGTGCCCTTTTTAAGTGACCAAAAAGATTGGAGGGCACCTAGGCCCCCTCCCACGCTAATTGTTTTCCCAAAGTCAACGGATCAAAACTATGAGATTGCCATTTTATTCAGTGTAGTCAAAAAACCTTATAACTATGTCTTTGGGGACGACTTACTCCCCCACAGTCCCCGTTGGAGGGGCTACAAGTTACAAATTTTGACCAGTGCTTACATATAGTAATGCTTATTGGGAAGGGTACAGACAATTTCAGGGGGATTTTTTGGTTGGGGGAGGGGTTGATAAGAGGGGGATATGTTGGGGGAACTTTCCATCGAGGAACATGTCATAGGGGGAAGAAAATTTCCATGAAGGGAGCGCAGGATTTTCTAGCATTATTTAAAAAAAATGAAAAAATAAATATGAAAAGTTTTTTCAACTAAAAGTAAGGAGCAGCATTAAAACTTAAAACGAACAGAAATTATTACGCATATGAGGGGCTCACATCTTCCTAATACCTCGCTCTTTACGTTAAAGTATTCTTAGTGATTTCAACTATTTATTCTACGGCTTTTGTGATTCAGGGGTCATTCTTAATGAATTGGGACAAAATTTAATCTTTATTGTAAAGAGCGAGGCACTGACGAGGGGGTGAACCCCTCATATATGTAATAAAAACATGAAATTACAAAAGTTCGTTATGTAAGCTAATTTATAAGTTACGTCTATCTTTTACTAATAAAAACATTCGTAAAAAATTAAAAGTTCTAGTTGCCTTTTTAAGTAACCAAAAAATCGCAGGGCAGCTAGGCTTCCTCCACCGTTCCTTTTTTTCTCAAAATCATTCGGTCAAAACTATGAGAAAGCCATTTAGCCAAAAAACAACTTGCAAATTTCGTGTTAATTGTTCCTCTGCGGAGAGCCAAAATCAAAACATGCATTGATTCAAAAACGTTCAGAAATTAAATAAAAAAAAAAACAAGTTTTTTTAGCTGAAAGTAAGGAGCGACATTAAAACTTAAAACGAACAGAAATTACTTCGTATATGAAAGGGGCTGCTTCCTCATCAACGCCCCGCTCTTTACGCTAAAGTTTTTTTACTGTTTTAAAAAGCAGAGTTAAGAGAAAGGGTCAAACTTTAGCGTAGAGAGCGGGGCGTTGATGAGGAAGCATCCCCTTTCATGTACGAAGTAATTTCTGTTCGTTTTAAGTTTTAATGTCGCTATTATTCGTTAAGATTGTATGACTTTTAGGGGGTGTTTCCCCCTATTTTCTGAAATGAGGCAAATTTTCTCAGGCTCGTAACTTTTGATGGTATAACTGATCTTGATGAAACGTATATATTTAAAATCAGCATTAAAATGCGATTCTTTTGATGTAACTATTGGTATCAAAATTCCATTTTTTAGAGTTTCGGTTACTATTGAGCCGGGTTGCTCCTTACTACAGTTCGTTACCACGAACTGTTTGAAAGTTAAGAATATAATTCAACCCAAAAATTATCAGAATTTCTTCCTTATAGGAGAAGGGCTGCCCCTTCTTTATCCCTAACACCCTCTTCGTTGTGGTAGAAACTTTGGAGGATTCTCATTCGATTGGAAATTGAGCGATCTAGTCCTTTTTTATTAGTCAAAAGTGATTGGAAACCAACCAAACCCTAAAACAGTTTTTGATATCCGTTCCTTTTGTTACCCTTTTTTTGCTGCAGATGAAGAACAAAAGCTCCCTCACTATTGTGACACACACTGGGTTGAAAGGTATGAAACTGTGCTAACTGGTTTTCGTTGAGTACAACGACGGGTGTCAAGAAAACTTTTCAAATTTTGCACGTGTCAGAGATACAAAAAGTTGGATGCTCTCACGAGCTAAACTAACACAACCCTCCATTTCACTGTGATTTTACTTCATCTTCTAACGTTAGGTTTCGTTGTGGAACATTTCCGTTTGCAATTGAATATGATTTTGACTGTTTCTTGTTCGGTGTCTATATTTTTAGCTGTTCGGACTCATTTGCCATCATTTGTTATCTTCTATGCATCATAGATACTTAAAACTATACGACCATACCTGGGAAAAGAATGATGGAATTTCGGCTCTTTCAATGTGCACAAAAGTATCGTCTTTCACATAATTTTTTTCTGTACTACATACTGCTCACCTGATGTACGACCTAGTCAGTTCAAAAAAGGGCAGTTAGGATTATCCTGGGTCCTAGAGATATTCCTTGCCAACAAGCACTCATTACACTAATCAATCAGTTCCTAGAACAAAGATTGTGTGATCTCATGATGAGATTTGGAAAAGCCTTGTTTTTAGACCAAACGCATTGACCAGAACCAGAACAGAACCAGACAGAAGTCCAATTGATTCCTATACATGCACGGACAAACCGATATTATAATTCATTTTGCCTTTTTTTTACGTATGTTTAACATTGCATAACTTTTGTTTTTAATATTTTTGCAAATGCAAATTAGGCAAGAGCTACAAAAGTTGTTTAATAAACCGTTCTCTCTCTCTCACTCTCTCTTTCTATCTCTCTCTCTCTCTCTCTCTCTCTCTCTCTCTCTCTCTCTCTCTCTCTCTCTCTCTCTCTCTCTCTCTCTCTCTCTCTCTCTCTCTCTCTCTCTCTCTCTCTCTCTCTCTTGCTTTCTCCTTTCTGAAGTAGAGACTCTAGTGAGGAACTGTATTTAATAAATTAGTGCCACAAAGTGCTTCTGGCAATTATTATTTCTTATTGTGCTTCAAGTATCAATTAGCTGCAATCCCATCCTTTTAGAGATCAAAAATTATCACACGCAAACTCATTTTCTCTTTTTCCGTGCATCTTAGTATAATAGCCTTCTGGATTACGGGGTCCCATTTTATCCAAGGTCACCTGTCGGGGAGCAACATATCCTTTACAAACCATGAAATGCCAGACAAAATATCTTATATCATTAGCATTAGAAGATACCCACCAATGAAAAGCTAAGAAATCTAGCAGAAAAGACCCCAAACAGCAAACATAAACATCCCAAATCATAAGTTTCAGGCTATAACCACCTAAAAAAGGCTAGAAAATCTGGCCCAGAAGTTTCAAAAAGGACACAAACGAAAATAACAAATACAAACCTAGCTCGGAAGAGTTCAACTTCCAAGCTAAAATTTTCATATCATAAGTTTCAGACAACGCACTTACGAAAGCCTAAAAAACCTAGCTCAAAAAAGTCCTAATTAGCAAGCTACAGATCAAGTTTCAGATAACACATACGAAATCATAAGTTTCAGACAAGTCAAATCATGAAAAACCAAACTAAATTTCCTAAATTATTAGTTTCAGACAAGATACACCAACGAAAGGCCAAGCTCATAGCAAACTAAACACCCCAAATCGTAAGTTTCAGACAACATAAACATGCGAAAGGCTAAGAAACCTAGAACAGAAAGCCTCAAGAAAGCAAACTAAACATCTCAAATCATGAGTTTCAGACAAGACATACCTACTAAAGGTTAAGAAACCTATCTAAAAAAGAACTAACAAACACACATAATCAAACGGTAGATCTTAGATTTCATTAACATAGGATAGTTTAACTTAAGATAGCTATAAACAATTCTATTCTAAAAGTTGTATACCCAGTTACACATCCCCAAGCTAGCTTTTGAAACACACAGACACAGATTTCATAAAGTCTGATAACTTTTTAGCCCTTTTTAGCTAGGGTAATTCAACTTAAGTTTGCGCTCCAACTTAATCTAAATTAACCCAAGTTAAAAGGGATAAAAAGTGAACTTGGGGAAATGAAACTTCGGTTAAAATAGTGAACAGCTATCTTAGGATAATCTCACCTAGGCTAATGGAACCTAAAATCAAGCGTTCGATTATGTTCGCGTGTTTCTGACTTATATGAAAACTCTGTTCGTGTTTCAAAAGCTAACTTGGGGAATGTAACTGGATATTTAGCCTAGATTAAACAGTCAACAGCTAACTTTGGTTGAAAACTGTATTCATGCCTTTCAAATGCTAACTTGGAGATATGTAACTGAATCTGTAACCTAGAATAAAATAGTTGATAGCTAACTTAAGTTTAACTAACCTAGGTTAATGAAATAAAAATCAGACGTTAGATTATGTATGTGGTTAATTCTTTCTGAGCTGAGTTTCTTAACCTTTCGTAGGTGTTTATTGACTGATACCTATGATCCATTTCAAAGGGAGTTGATTGAAAAGTTGGGATTTGGCAAGTTTAGGTATGAGGTCTCAAGGTATAGCGTGTGTGTGTTAGTTCTTTCTGAGCTAGGTTTTCTTAGCCCTTCGTAGGTGTGTGTTGTCTGATACCTGTGATTTTAGGTGTTTAGCTTTGTGATTTTTGGTGTTTATTTTGAGCCTTTCTGTGCTAGGTTTCTTAGCCTTTCACAGGTGCCTGTTGTCTAATACCTTTGATTTTGGTTGTTTAATTTGTTATGAGCTAGGTTCCTTAGCCTTTTGTAGGTATGCGTGTTGTCTCAAACTTATGATTTGGGGTCTTTAGTTTGATCTTTAAACTTTTCTCAGCTAGACTTCTTGGCTTTCCGTTGGTGTGTGCTTCTGAAACTAAGGATTTGGGATGTCTTGTTCGGTTTTTCATGGTTTGACTTGTCTAGGACTTAGGATTTGGGGTCTTTAGCTTGCAAATTTGGACATTTGTTAACTATGTTTCTTAGGCTTTTGTGTGTGTGTGTGTGTGTTGTCTGATACTAATGATTTGGGGTGTTTAGTTCGCTATTTCGAGACTTTTTGTGTTAGGTTTCTTAGTCTTTAATCTAGATTGTAATCTAGAAAACCTAGATTTTGCTCATTGGTGTCCTTGTTACATTGCCCCCCCCACCCAAAATTTTGCTCTAGATCCGCCCTTGGCTGCTCCTCCTTAACACCTCGCTATTTACGATAAAGCCTTTTATGACTAAAAAAAAGCTTCTTATTGTTCTAATTGAACGAATCTTGTGTTTCAGGAGTCACTCTTAAAGAATTGGGATAAAACTCAAACTCTAGCACAAAGAGCGACGCGTTTAGGAGGCGCTGAGGAGGAAAAGCCCCCCTCATATACGGAATAATTTCTGATCGTTTTAAGTTTTAATGTTGCTCCTAACTTTCAGTTCAAAAAACTTGATTTTTATCATTAAATTTCTGATAACTTTTCTAAATAACGCCAGGAAATCTGGCTCCACTTCTACCAAAAAATCCCACCTCTTTACGGATATATTCTCTAGACAATTCATTCCTGGTGAAAATATACCACGGATAAATGCACTTACCATCTCCCCAAGTAAAATTGAGTAGGCAAAGAAAAAGCAAGACATAAGAAGAATTTCGTATGGGAATACTGGCAAATTCCCCCAAGTGTAAAAATTTTCTCTGAGAAATTCACCCTCTCGAAAACCCCATCCTGTAACATTATCCCCGTGGAAAATCCTCCAGCAGAAATTTCTCCCCGCCCCGAAAAATGTATGGTTACTTCCCATTAACAAATACTATACGTAAACAATATGCATATTTTGTATCTTAAAGACCTCTCCCCAGGGGGCGGATGAAGAGGGGTCATGATATCTCCAAAGGCATAAATATTAGGCCTTTCAACTACGCTAAATACAATGGCTGTATCATAATCTGGAGAAAAGGGAGGCAGAAGGGGGCCTAGTTGATCTCCAATCTTTTTGGTTACTCAAAAAGGGAATTAGACTTTTAATTTTTGTCTGAGTGAGTCGTCTCCCGATATTCTAGGACCACTGGGTCGACACGATCACCGCTAAGGAAAAAAAAACAGATAAACACGCATCCGTGATCTTTCTTCTGGAAAAAAATAATACAAAATTATACGTTTCAGCAGATAGGAGCTTGAAACCTCTGTTGACAAGATTCTCTGATACGCTGAGCTTTATGGTGTCATTTTCATTAAGATTCTACGACTTTTAATGGGTATTTCCCCCTTTATCGAAAAATCAGGCAAATTTTCTCAGGATCATAGCCTTTGATGGATAAAATTAAATAAAAAAAACAAGTTTTTTTAACTGAAAGTAAGGAGCGACATTAAAACTTAAAACGCACAGAAATTACTTCGTATATGAAAGAGGCTGCTTCCTCATCAACGCCTCGCTCTTTACGCTAAAGTTTGACTCTTTCTCTCAATTCTTCTTTTTAAAACAGTAAAAAACTTTAGCGTAAAGAGCGAGGCGTTGATGAGGAAGCAGCCTCTTTCATATACGAAGTAATTTCTGTGCGTTTTAAGTTTTAATGTCGCTCCTTACTTTCAGTTAAAAAAACTTGTTTTTTTTTATTTAATTTCTGAACGTTTTTGAATCAATGCATGTTTTGATTTTGGCTCTCCGCAGAGGAATAATCAAAACGAAATTTGCATATTTTTTATTTTTTTTGGCTCAATGGCTTTCTCATAATTTTGATCGAATGATTTTGAGAAAAAAAGAGCGGGGGACGAAGCCTAGTTGCCCTCCGATTTTTTGGTTAATTAAAAAGGCAACTAGAACTTTTCATTTTTTACGAATCTTTTTATTGGTAAAAGATTTACGTAACTTATAAATTAGCTTACGTAAAGAACTTTTGTATTCTCATGTTTTTATTACATATATGAGGGGATTCGCCCCATCGTCAGTACCTCGCTCTTTACACTAAAGCTTAAATTTTATCCCAATTCATTAAGAATGACCCCCTGAATCACAAAAGCCGTAGAATAAATAGTTGAAATTACTAAAAATACTTTAGCGTAAAGAGCGAGGTATTAGAAGGAGGTGAGCCCCTCATATGGGTAATAATTTCTGTTTGTTTTAAGTTTTATTGCGGTTCCTTACTTCCAGCTGAAAAAGCTTTTTCACATTTATTTTTTAATTGTTTTTTTTTAAATAATGCTAGTAAATGCTTTTAAATAATGCTCCCTTCATGGAAATTTTCTTCTCCCATTACAAATTCTCGAAGGAAAGTTCCCCCAGCATACCCCCCTCTTCTCAACCCCTCCCCCAAACCAAAAAAAATCCTCCTGAAAACGCCTGTATACTTCCCAATAACCATTACTATATGTAAGCACAGGTCAAAGTTTGTAACTTGTTGCTCCTCCCACGGGGACTGTGGGGGAGTAAGTCGTCCCCAAAGACATAGTTATAAGGTTTTTCGACTACGCTGAATAAAATGGCTATCTCAGAATTTTGATCCGTTGACTTTGGGAAAATAATTAGCGTGGGAGGGGGCCTAGGTGCCCTCCAATTTTTTTGGTCACTTAAAAAGGGCACTATAACTTTTCATTTCTGTTAGAATGAGCCCTCTTGCAACATTCTAGGACAACTGGGTCGATACGATCACCCCTGGGAAAAAAACAAACAAAAAAACAAAAAAAACAAATAAACACGCATCCGTGATCTGCCTTCTGGCAAAAAATGCAAAATTCCACATTTTTGTAGATAGGAGCTCGAAACTTCTACAATAGGGTTCTCTGATACGCTGAATCTGATGGTGTGATTTTAGTTAAGATTCTATGACTTTTAGGGGTCGTTTCCCCCTATTTTCTAAAATAACGCAAATTTTCTCAGGCTCGTAACTTTTGATGGGTAAGACTAAACTTGATGAAACTTATATATTTAAAACCAGCATTAAAATGCGATTCTTTTGATGTAGCTATTGGTATCAAAATTCCATTTTTTAGAGTTTTGGTTACTATTGAGCCGGGTCGCTCCTTACTACAGTTCGTTACCACGAACTGTTTGATATTAAACTTAATGAAACTTATATATTTGAACTCATCAATATAAGCCAATTATGTTAATATATCTATTGGTATCAAAATTTTATTTTTTAGTTTCAGTTACTCTTGAGCCGGGTCGCTTGTTATAAATCATTACCATGAACTGTTTGATAATAACATCGTAGACCAAAAATATTCCCAGAAATCAAGCCTTTTAAGGCTTCTTAGAGTTTTTGCACCCCTCCCACCGGAAAAATAACTCTTAAAACAAAAGTCCTGGATACAGTCCTAGGGATTATATATCAATTTCTACCTCCACCCTCTTCTCGTCTCTTCTTTAGAACTAATTTTGCATCGGGAAAGGGCTTAGATTTGCAATTTGTCTGTTGCTTACAGACAGTATCCGTTATTCGGAAACATACGGACTTTTATGAGAGTTCTATTTCTTTTTTTATAAGTTGGGAGTGACTAGAGATCAACCAACCCTTGTCCTAAAGCTGTTTTTTTTTCTCTCTTAGTGTGTCTGATCGATATTTTGAGGTACCTACTTTCTCTCTGGCTGCTCAATTTTTGCGTTGGAGAATTTTCCCTTGGGGGAATTTTCCGTGGAGGGGGAGAATTTTCCTTTTGGGGGTGTATTTTCAGAGGGAGGCGGAGAAATGTCGCTCCCATGCAAGCAGTTATCTTTATTGTAAGTTTTTTTGTGTTGAAGTTTTGATCAGTAAAAAAGAACACTGCTCGAGATATCAAACCGTTTTTGGAAAAGCGCAAATGACGCTCTGGGCTTTAGAAGTTTTAGGGGGTAATATACAGGAAAAAACATCTTATATAACAAAACACCAATGAATAAGTTTATTTTTAAATATGTAAATTTTTCTTTGGGATTTGTCGTCCTTAATTTTTTTTATATTAGGTGGAATTCGGGGAGCTTGGGAGCGAACCTTTTATCATATATCTCTATTTTTACTATGCTTTTATTGTATACTGTTGTCTAATTGCAACTGTTCGTATTTCTGTACCATTATTTTTTTCGTTGTATTTATTTTTTCTTTGATATAAGCTTCAATTTTCAAATATCACAGACTAACCGGCTTGGGTAAATTTTAGGGATTATTATGATTAAATTTGGAATGCTGGGTCAATTCTGATCTACTGAGAAGAATTAATCATAAATGACATTTGATTCGGTGCGTAATATTTCACGCTTTAAATATGGCATACAACTACTTTACAATGGCCCTGACGCTCTACGATGCAATCTCGTCGTTTAATGTATTCATACGGAAAAACCCATCATTCCTGAGAATTGCGTCACTGCATTTACCCAGTTTAGGATGTCAACAATTAAGCAATTCATTGCCTAGTAACCTCGTATTATGTGTTTCCTTTCAGCTTCAAAACCAGTTCAACTTCGTCAGTAGAAAGAGTAGGATGTTAATGTGCGATTTTATTCCCTGAGTTCTTTAGTGTAACGTTAATAACTAATTGTTGCACTATTTTACTCGGGGTGTAAAGTTGTAGTTTTCAGCGCCGATTGGCTGTAAAGAAGTCCATTTAATGAGTTATTGAATGTAGAAAAGGTAAAGTAGTGAAAGGGAATGTATGGAAATTTTGTGAGAAACATTAAGGTAGCAAATATATTTTGTATGAAAGGAAGAGAAAAGGAGTTACATCCAGGAGACGTCAGTATGGACCACAGGATAAAGAAGAAGAATTTAAAAATATGTATTAAAAAAGAATTTTGTAATTTTTTTTAATATTGTAGTCTTTTTGAAAAAAAGTGCGAAGTCTTACATTGTACTCGCTGATTAAAGGTTATCTCACATTTTTCCTAAAAGACAGCTGTGAAAAATTACTAGTCCTGGATATAGCAAAACCTACAGGAAACAGTCAAACGCTTCGGTTCAATTCAAACCTACTAAATTTTAACGGGGTGGGTACCACAACATGTGTTTGTGTTTAAAAAATGTAAGTTTTCGTAACGTAAGCATGGCACGGTTGTTTTCGGGGGGGGGGCCTATGTTCGTGGAAATTTAGTTGAAATTGTTATTTAGTGCCGTTTGTAAAAAAAAGGGTTACAAAAATATAACCAAGTGGGTTGACTTTTCTGGGGTCATACGGAACGTAAACCCGAGTTCCAGTTCCCTTTTAATTTCCGAAATCTATTGAAGGCTTGCCGGAAGTTCCTTTAGCATACAATGTACCCCCGCAGCCCATATAACATCAGTTTCATGCTCAGCCATCGAACGTTTCAGGGACATTTGGGGGGGGGAGTAATTGGATGCAGAATTGTTACTTAGGGGGAGAGGTAGAGCTAGGTCAGAAGACGCTAATTGAATTCAGGCTATCAAAACCATTTATGTTAATCTGGGGAAGGAGGTTAAACTTTGTTAGTTTTCAAGACGGTCTTATAGAACTTACGAGAGAGGCTGATTGCCCTCCAATTCCTTTCTACTACTTTTACTTCTAACTTACTGCAGCACCAAGCCGCCTGGGCTATGCACGCTCCTCCATAAGCCGCCCTCCTAAGAAGCTCGAATTTTTCTTAAACCCTTCCTTACAAGCTCCTTGCACCAAATTCGGGGTGATCTGTTTTTTTATACCCTAGATGTTTGGCCGAAAAGGACAATTTATGAAAATCTTTCATCCGTAATGAGTTAAATTGCATTACTCCCAGTAATGGGTTAAATTGCATGGTGATGCAGAACACCATCGTGGGAGGATCCTCTATAGGAGGACAACTGCGGCAGGGCGTAAGATCCAGATTTATGGACAACGGCCTCTGTTAAGGGCTGCCTCGACCCTTTCGGGGTACCTGCAAGACTGGGAAACTTGCGGTCAATTTTTCCCACTTGAGGAGTGGCGCCCCTTGAGGAAATTATAGCCTAGTAAACAACACAGCACTCGTACGGGATTCTGATTATTGGATATTTTTCTGGGCTTGGTTTGTTTTGATGGGCGTTTTCGGGCTGAAAAACCTCTTCCTAGCTAATTTATCTATTATGGGCTGCCTCCCCGTAGTAGCATAATATTTGTAGGCATGAATATATAATGAGTCGGAGGTAATAGGCTTGGGACTGTCTGTGCAGGATCTTGACTCTTGTTGATAGAAGAGCATCGTCAAGTGCTGAAAACCAGGTTGTGACCAAAATGGGCCCAGGATTGCACAAAGCCTCCAACTTACTGGAGGTCCCAGGGACTTCTTGCTGTCCGGTTCTAAGCCGGCTTAAGCGCTTCGGTGTAGACTTGAGAAGATATTTTGGTGCCCATCCTGCACTGGTATCCGGGATCACTGCTTTTCCTGAGGCCAAAATAACTTCCAAGATTTAAAGAACATGAACTTGGAATGTTACGACGTTCAAAAGTGACTAGCGCATCGACATTTTGACTGACGAATTCAGACGGTTTGAACTGGATTTATTAAGTTTCAGAAACTCATATCCCAGGGGTAGGAAGCATGAAATTAGGTGACATAGAATTTGTTTACTCAGGAAGAAAGGATAGGGTACATAGACAGGGAGTAGGGCTCATGATGAATAAGGAAGCTGATATGTCTTGTTTAGGCTGGGAAGGTACTAATAATAGAATACTAATTGCTCATTTTATGACTAAAAAGTTTAGGGTATCAGTTATAGTAGTATATGCCCCTGTTGAACCGACTGATGGATATACTAGTAACTCAGATGAATTTTACTTACAGTTACAGGAGCAAATAGACAGGGTACCAGGTAGAAATATGGTGTTTTTGCTAGGAGATTTTAATGCCCAGGTTGATAGAAATAGGGATAGATGGTATCCTAGCCTAGGTAAATTTGGTGTAGGAAAAGAAAACAGTAATGACTATAGGCTGTTGCAATTTTGTAGGTATAACAATCTAGTTATAACCAATACGGTGTTTGGTCACAAAATGGCCCATAAGTTGACATGATATTCACGTAATGGTAAGACAGCAAACCTTATTGATTATGTTATTGTAAACAGAAGACTAGCAGGATGAATACAAGATACTAGGCTGTATAGGAGTGCTGTTATTGATGTTAAAAGATCACCATCTAGTTGTGTCTAAGGTTAATTTAAAGCTGGAATTTCGGAAGGGTAACTCCCTCCCGGAAAGTTGTGATGTTGGTAGACTCCAGGATGAAAATTTGAGAAAAAACTTCCAGGAACAGTTGAATCCTAAACTTGAGAGTTTAAAATTTGACAATGTGGAAGATGGATGGAATAATTTCAGAAAAACAATTTGTGAAGTTGCTGATGAGTCCTAGGGAAGAGTGCTAAGACTGCAACTAGGAATATTAGTGAAAAAGCTTCAGGTTTAATAAAGAGTAGAAGGGGTTTGTATAAGAATTATCTGAGTGATAGGTCGGATGAAAACAAAAGGAATGTAAAGAAAGTGGAAAAAGCATTAAAATATGAACTAAGGAGATGTGAAGTGGAGGCGATGGATAAAATTGCTGAGGACCTGGAAGATGCGGCTAGACGGCATAATAGTAAAATATTATACTGGCATGTTAATAAATTGAAAGGGAGTAGCCAATATGGACTACTCCCAGTTAAAGATAGAAATGGGGCCACAATTAGTGATAAGGAAAAAGTTAAAGAAAGATGGGTGGAACATTTTGAGAATGTGCTAAACCGAGATAGAGTTGCAGGAAAAGATATAGATGAAAATGAAAAAGTTTGTGATACCTTGGATGTGAAGGAAGATTTGTTTAGTGAAGAAGAATTAGCGACAGTTCTAAAAGGATTAAAAAATAATTAGGCCCCAGGTGCTGATAGTATGATTAATGAGTTTCTTAAATATGGTGGCTCTGAGGTTAGGAATAAGCTACTGAAGATTATGAACATGATTTTTGAAAAAGGGGAAATACCCAATGACTTTAGGAAACCCTTAATTAAACCACTGTATAAGAAAGGTGACAAGAGTGAGTGTCGTAATCATCGAGGCATTAGTCTGGTCTCTGTAGGTAGCAAATTACTGAGTAATATGATACTTCTTAGACTGAGACATGCCGTAGACAAAGTTTTAAGGGAAGAACAATGCGGTTTTAGAAAAGGTAGAGGATGCGTCGACCATGTTTTCACTCTTTGGTTAATAATTGAGAAGTCCCTTCTTTGTCAAACACCTTTGGTCCTCAGTTTTATCGATTATGAGCAAGCTTTCGATTCTGTTGATAGAAGAGCGTTAACAAAGGTCTTATCGTTATATGGTATACCAGAAAAATACATTAAAGTGATTTGTGCTATGTACGAGAATAATACTGCTGCGGTTAAGGTAGGAAATGAGGTTAGCAACTGGTTTTGTATTAAATCAGGAGTTAAGCCGGGTTGTGTTCTATCCCCCTTTATATGGATCATTTTAATGGACTTCGTCTTAAGGAGCACAGGAAAGGCAATTGGAGACCATGGAATCAAATGGGGAGGAAGAACTCTCCTGGACTTAGATTATGAGGTTAGGAGGTTTTAGGAGGTTGGAGGTTTTGCGAGTTCAGGGTGCTAAAATAGGCTTGAAAATTAATGTTAAGAAGACTATGTCACTATGGCTAGGAATAAGTGAAGATGAAAAGGTGACGTTGGGTACCGAAAAGATTGATCAGGTGGACATCTTCACTTACATTCGTAATATTATTAGTAAAGACGGTGGGAGCAGTGAAGATGTTAAAAGTAGAATAGCTAAGGCTCGGGGTGTTTTTTCACTGTTAAAAAAAGTTGGGAAGAATAGGAAGATAAGTCTACTAACCAAGATTAGAATATTGGAAGCTATAGTGATGACAGTGGTCAAATATGGCTCTGAACCATGGGCACTTCGAAAAGCAGGTGAAAATTTACTAGATGTTTTCTAGAGAAATTGCCTACGGATTGTTCTGGGTACCCGGCTGACTGACCGTATTTCAAACAGTAGGTTCTGCGAAAAGTGTGGTTCAATCCCGCTTTCTAGGGCTGTAATGAAAGAAAGGTTGAGATGGCTATGCCACGTTATACGGATGAAGGATGACAGATTACCGAAGATTGTCCTTTTTGGCCAACCGTCTGGGGCTACACGGAAAGCAGGTCGTCCTTGTCTGGGTTGGGAGGATGTCATAAATAAAGATTTAAAGGAAATGGGACTTCTTCGGAGGGTGTAAAGAGGGAGGCTTTAAATAGATTAGGTTGGAGGAGGAGCGTGCGTATCTGTGTTGACCTCAGGGGGCTTGGTGCTGCAGTGAGTCATTAGTAGTAGTAGTAGTTCCATCTGTATAACATGTCCTAGCCATCTCAGCCTTTCTCTTACTATGGCCCTAGAAAGTGGGATAGAAACACATTTTTCATACTGCCTGCTGTTTAAAATTCGGTCAGTCTATCGGGTAAACAATCTGTAGACAGTTCCTCTGAAAAAAAATGTTTTATTTCGGAGCATCCACAATTCAGAACAACACTGTCACCACTACCGCTTCTAATATTCTAATCTTGATTCGCAGACTCATCTTCCTATTTTTTAAAACTTTATACAACTGAAAAAAGGGGCCTAGGTTTATTCTATTTTCAACATCTTCTCTAAAGAGTATGGATAACTGATATCAGTCACCCATACTCTGATCTTTACTGCATCCACTATTTTACTATTAATAATACTCAGGTAAATGATGTCATCCATCTGTTCAATCTTATCGTTACCTAACATTACCTCTTCAACTTTACTTGTTCCCAGTGTAAGCGACTTAGTCTTCATACCATCAGTTTTAAAGCCTATTCTTGTGCCCTGGGCTCTCAAACCCTCCAAAGTAATCTAGTTTGCCAACTTTTTCACCAGGACGCTAAAATTGTCAACGTAATTCAAGTCCAGTAAAGTTTTTGCTTTGTCATTTAATTACATGCTCTCCCGTGGCCTTTACCGTGTTCCTTAGCGCAAAGTCCATTAAGAAATCTGTATAAATAAGATTAATATTAAACCAGATTCTAACCTCATTTCCTCCCTTAACTGCAGCAATGTTATTCTCGTACGTAACACCTAGTCACTTTAATGTATTAATTTAAAAAGCAAAGTTTCCGAAGGAAGTAAAGAGCGAATTTGAAAGTTAAAACGAAAAATAATTATTAGTTCGCAGCCTATCTAACATATTTCAATAAAACTCGTACAAATAAGCCATCTGGTGGAATTTCCCTATGTTTGTAGGATCACAGAAAACGAGCACTTTATTGAAAACACAAAAGTCAAGTATAAAAAACAAGAAAATTGAGTTGGGAATCAAAAGTTATTACATAGCCTCATAACAACAAACTAATCTGTAACGCTTGTTATAGTCTTATATGATTTATGATATCAGTAACTTTCAGTAACATATACAATTAAAATTTCTTAAAAACTTAGGCATAAAAATAAGTATTATCTTAAGTGAAAAGTCATTAAACAACATAAAATATAATGGATTGGTTTATCAGGTAACACCATTGTCTCACCTAGTATTACTTGAAATGAAAAATATGAACTCAGGAAAGCTGGTTATTCCTCTCTATACAACGGAGAATTTTAACCCATGATAAAATTCTAAAAGCGAGTCTGTCGTCCTAATACTACCAAGATTGGTTCACATCTAAATTCTCTGCAAAACGATAGCTGCCAAATTAAGCAAAAAAAAAAAAATTAGCAACAGTCCTAAAATGTTCTATTTTCTTTAATAAATCTGTGCCCGTTTTCACCTTAAATTTGATGCAGAAGCGACACTGCAGTCATTCTCCCGGAGGGTGGGGGGAAGCATTTATTCAAAAAATTAAATTTATTAGCAGGAAAGTAGCTCCAGGCGAGAAGCTTTGAAGGTTAACAAAGCAGACAGCTTTGCATATCAAGGCATGTTTATTGCAAATTTTGCTACCTCAACAGAAATGTGCCTTTAGGCTTTTGGGAATTATTTGACGTGTCCCTAAATAGAAGAGCCACTATTACATAGAAAAGAATCAAAATTTAAAAAGACAATTTCTTGTTTAGGTACGATAGATGGTATTATAAACTGGGTTTATTAAAATGAACTACAAAGGACCACTCCTTTGTCTATTTCTGAAGTAATAGCTACTTCGAACTTACAGTTTCTTATATAAATATGGATGCACTGGAAAAACAGTTAGGTTCTACCTTAGCCATATTCATTTTTAACGATTTTGCCCACGAAGGAAGGGACGTTCAAGCCATTATTTGCTAATCAAGACAAGCCACTACAATACATCAAAACAGGGCCTAACGGAGCTATTGAATGAGTTCCAAAGAAAAAAAATTAATATTCCCAGCTTGTCCCTACAGTTATAATACCAATAGTGTATGATATATAATTCTAAATTATATAAATTGTATATAAACACGCTTTAGTGTTACTCGAAAGGAAGAAAAAATCAACCATAATCTCAATTATGGAAATCCCATTATTCTTTTTATACAACAAAGAATTCTAAGTTGACACAAATTCAAAATTAGTTAGACAGTCCTAATACTATCAATATGACTTCACTTCGAACTTGTCTACAATATAACCATGGATTTTCTCTAAAATGTATTTATTTTTATACTATTAAAAGTGTTCTCAGTGCTTTACTTTTATTGTACAATGTCTGTATTTTTTTGCGTGTTTTCGGGAAAGTCCTACTTTTCTATAGTCCTACAAACATAGGGAAATATTAGATCTACGATGCATAAGCAACATAAGGTGTTGCGGCAACCTTTGTTTGGCTTTGGCAAGTAAAGGGTTGCGAGAGCAACACTTTGGTTTTGCTTCCTTGCTTCGATTAAACGCTGAAGTTGTTAATCTGTAATGATCTTCAAATAAATACTAGGTACACCAGCTCGCAAAAGTTGCAAACCCCTCATCGCTGAAGATGAATGCAGCCTAACAGCCGATTATTACTTACAAATCCCCTACATGTATTACCACTGGAACCAAATTGGTCTTACCATCAAATACACTGGAAACAAATGAAAGGTACACCAACTAGCAAAAGTTGCTAACCCCTTATTGCCGAAGCCGACTATGAGTTAACAGCCAACTATTGCTTAAAATTTCCCTATGTGTCTTACAATTGGTGTCGACCTATTTTTGGTTTCAGTGTGTACTGAAAAACAAACTTTCAAACTGGTATATCTCATGAAAAAATTTTTCTACCAAAAAATGGATGACATATACTTTGATCAGCTCATCAAGAGCTATCGATTGTCGTCGAAAAAAAAACTATCTGTGTTAGTTCAAAAGTTGACTTTTTTGCATTAAGCCAAGTTTCTAACGTCATCACTTCGAAAGGAGTAAAAGATAAAATCGAATTTCTTCAGCAATGAGAGAACTTTTAAAGTTTAAGAGGCGCATCTGATACCATTTCTGTATTGACCTATTTTTGGTTTCACTGTGTGCCTTGCTACTGACGTTGTCAACTCTTTAAACTTCCAAACTGATATGTCTCAAGCAGGAATTTTTTTACCAAAAAATGAATGACATATACTTTATTCAGCTCATTAAGAGCTATTGAATTCCCGTCGAAAAAAAATCTATCTGTCTTAGTTCAAAAGTTGACTTTTTTGCAAAAAAAGGAAAGGAAAGGAGCAAAGGATAAACTCTAATTTCTTTAGCAATGAGAAAACTTTTAAAGTTTAAAAGGCACAACTGATACCATTTCTCTACCGCAATCCCAAGTGCGAAAAACAGAATGATAAACTCAGCTGAAATCACGAACAAAAATGAGGAGAAACAACAGATTTTTGGCCCGAGGCAAGAGTTCTACGAAGCTTTCCAAAATGCAGTCATATTCCTCAATCCGGCCTAAGGTCCACACTTTCCGTAAAAACCGTAGAGGTTAGACCTTTTCCATTTTCTAGGAGTAAGCTGAAATCGGGGTGCTAGGAAAAAAAGAAAAAACAACACGACAAAACCTAAGTTTTGGTCCCGCAACACAATTACCAGGTGATTTACTTGTACTAGTATTATTGAAATGTTAGATAAATCGTGAAGTAATAATTTTTGTTCGCTTTTTTTCCAACTTAGTCCCTCAGAAGAATTTTTTTTTTTTTTTTTTTTTTTTTTAATGACTTCTAAGATTTGTATCACGCATTGACTTACTTGGTATTCTAAAAGTAACTATTTTTGTAAAGAAGATTTTCATGGTCTTCAAAACTTAAGAATATTTTCTGTATCTATCATAAAGTTTCATGAGCTTGCCGCGTTCACCCCACCCCATCATTCAATTCTGATTCTTGGATCAGAATTTAAATTCCTGGTATCATGAAATGCAATAGTACGAGGAGCATTCCAAAATACGCGGAATTTTTGTCAACAAAGTAATGGCACCCGTTTTCTATGACTGAGAAGGAGTTGTACCCGTGGACTTTTTAGAAGGTTGAAGGGATCTCTGGATTTCAATAAAATATTCTAAAGGGATGGATGTATTACCTGGGAAGTGATGAGACATTGAAAGAGGTTAACTTGAAAAAAAAATCCATTTTAATCATGAATATCAATAAACAATTACAAAATTCTGAATATCTTTTAATTTCCTTAAACTATCAGATATAGGAACTATATTTAAATGGATATAGGTGTGTTTTCCTGCAAAATTTGAAGTTTACAACAAAAAGTTTATTATCCATATTTTACAAAATAATGCATGTTTAGGCGCTGAGAAAAGGAACGTAGAATGGAAATAGCTGAGTATTCCAAAATTGGAACTGACCTTGGTTTGGTTTAATGCCATGCAGGACATGCAAAAGAAAATGCAATATTCTCTAATAAAAATGAATTGCTCACTAGAAAATGAATTCCAGTATTATTGCAACTAAACTTGTTACTTCACTAAACATCCCTTCCCCATTTCTAGAGACCGGACAACTTTAGACATACAGGTGTGGAACAGCATTAAACAAAAAAGAGTTAGAATGTAACTTGACAACTAAAACATATCGCGGAAAAAATGTAAGTAGGTTTTCAGTACTATGATTTCTATATAAGTGCCTATAAATTACAAGTAGTTGAAGCCCCTAAGACTGATCCCATCGCACTAAACTTTTTCGGAGAATGCGCTCGGCTACCTTACCACAAATCATTACCTTCGAGTAGATTGCTCGTTCTTGTTTGTCATAAAAGAAATAGAAGAAAAGAGAATATTTAAACCAGGGGTGTGTTCCAGCTGACGGTTTTTCAGTAACTGCAGTAACTGCGCGGTAACTGCCCATTTCTAACTGCAGTAGAGCCAGTGGGAACGGCACAGTAAGCTGACTAGCAGTAGCATCATTTTCGAATTAAATGCACGTGTTTAAAAATTTAAGGGACAGTTTAATGCTGATTAGTATAATTTTTTTATTCCTTCTGTTTCAGGGTATTTAGAGAGGTTCTAAGCCAACCATGGGCATTTGGCTGTCACAAATGATTTGCTCAAATGAGCTGGTGAAAAATAAATAGATCATATACTTTTTCTCTTTTTTTATTATTTCAAGACTAGAATATCACAAAACTAAGCATTCAAATAGCTTGATTGTATTTTAAGCATATACAATCCCTGATGGAGTTTTGTTGATACCTGTCTTGAATTGATTTGTCTAAATAAAATGGGCCTATAGCATTTACAGGATAGTAGTGGGACAACTATAGCAAGTATTTTATCAATATTCTACTTTTTTTTAAATAATTATTGTTCTCTGGTCAAATTTGTGTTCCTTGCTAAGTGGTAGGCGCTCTGGGCTGGAATGCTTTGTCCAAGGTGTACAGGTTTAATTCCTGGCATTGTCAGTTTAATTTGTTTTGGATAGGGGTTGGTGATATGACTAACCTCAGCTAGAATTGTCCTAACTTTAAATGAGTACAGATGGAAATCTAGGGACAGTAAGAAGGATGGGCATGCAAGAGCATAGGCTGGCTGGTCTCTAGCTTCCTATTGCACTACCTGGCTAAAGGACCACCAGGTCCTTTACTGGCCTGCTGACTTAGCCATAGAAAATTTCTTTCAAACCCATTGAATATAAGTAAAAATGAAGAATACCAGTATGATGGTCCTTCTATTTCCCTGTAATGTGGATGTATGGACAAGAGTGTGGGTCATGAGAGATAGCTTGTGAATGTAATTGGGGTGAATGTTCTGCAAGATTTAAAAAATGTATGACTGTTGCTCAGGTTGGCAACTGAACACAGAAGTATAATTTTGTTATTTGTTTTTCTTTCTGACTATCATGCTTATTTAATGTCCAGTATTTTAAAGTTAATCTTCTTTAATTTGTCTTTAATTGCCATGGCCCTAGGGCTTAAATACAATAAAACCTACTTATATCCATTGATTTTCTTTAAATAGATAGTAGCTCTATGTTTCCTAGCTTCAGCAAATTTAAATGTAATTGTGAGACCAGGGATTACAAAGTAGGTGAAAACTTGCAAATGAACCTCTGGTATCAATAAAAATTTGTAAGAAATGGATATCAATTTAAAGATTAAAAAAACTGTTAGAAAACAAAGAAGACAAATGAATAAACAAAAGTACCCTTTACAACCATTTAATGAATTTTCACAAATATAGGCCACCCTTAAGATTGAAATGAACAAAGCTTCAATTATGAATCCATTTTCCTTTAAACAGACTGAAGGGGCAAACCTCCAAGCTTTGACAAATTCAATCTCACTTTTGGGCATTCTCACCTTTCCTTTTCATAGGAAACTTTCTTTGGATGTTTCCCATCCAACTAAAAACAACACGGACAGCATCAGGTACAAGTGACCTTCTACTTAGCCTACATACCAAAGGGAAAAGCATGCATCTCTATACTATAATTTACCTCCAACCTGTCTAACGTGCAAATATATAGCCAAAATTATGTAGTTCCAACGTGTTCTGTCACCTGTTACCTTTACCCCCATTCTTGCTTTGTTACAGTTGCTTCAATTAACAGGGAGTTAAAGGTTGAGGGATAGATTGGAAGAATCAATGGGAAACATGTAACTTCAGCAATATATATTTTTGAAGGTCATCAAAGATCAGGGCCCTCTAGAGCAAGAATGAGTAGAGATGTGTACTTTGAAATACCTTCCCAGGACATACTTTAGCCTGTAGACCCATTCCTGAAAGTTTCATTTTCCTAACCTAACCCCTTTCAGTGATAGCAAGAAGTCAATCAACTAGAATTTTACTGGATAAAATTACCATCCTTTGGAATAGACTCTGAATAGTCTACCCTAGCCTACTTCTTCAATAGGATTAAAGACAGTCTCAGAATAATGATTTGGCAGCCCATAAATCCTCAACTTATCTGTAATACTTCACCTAGGCCTGTTTACAGAGCCTAAAAGGAGTTAATGCTTAAAATGCTACCATGTGGGAATTTAATGGAGCCTCAATGTTACCTGGAAGAAGTCAATCCTTAGAATGATTCCAAACGGCAAGTTAAGGTAATAATTATGCCTGGATATGCCAGAAAACATGGAAATCTTTAAATTAAATAATAAGTTTTTCATTGATTTAACCTACTTGCTATTAGATAGCCTACTACTCAGGGTGTCCTTTCATGTTGATCCCAAAATATGGTTATTTACTAACCTGGCTCAGATCCCCCTTTCTTTTGCAAAATCACTGTCCCACCTTCTTCCAAGCAAATAACTTAATATTCCATTACTTCATTCTTGTCCATATTTATTTTTTGTTGAATGAGATTTTTGTTGAAGAAGGTGAATTATGTACTTACTGCGCTAACCATTCTTTTGAGCACGGTAAGAAAATCACTTACTGCGGTTACTGTCGGCGGTAACTATTCTCGTTCCCAGCGGGTTGGGCAGTAACCATTTTCCTACTAGGAACGGAAATAGTAACCATTCGGTTACTACAGTAAGTCCCTGGAACACACCCCAGTAGGTATAAAAGGATAATTTAAACAAACTAAAGATTCAATAACAGATTATTTGAAAAAAAAAAACGCTTCATGATCTTAGTGCCTCATGTGCATCATCTAATAAAATATTTTTAGATTCCATCCCAAATCATTCTAGTCCTATCTCTGAGGATGACTTGGAATCTATGGACTTTGTCCTAATCTTAGTTTCACCTTTAAATCAACATTACAAATAAATCTTCCTCAACAAAAAATCAATCCATCAAAAGAAATACAGGTGAAATTCTAGTTAATTGACTTCTTGCTACCTATTTCAGAAAGGGTTTAGGTTAGGAAAATAAAACTTTCAGGGATGAATCTACAGACTAAAGTATGTCCTGGGAAAGTATTTTGAAGCAACTACCTCCACTCCTTCTCCCTCTAGAGGGCCCTGACCTTTGATGACCTTTAAAAATATGTGTGTTATAAAAGTGAAACTTTGCAAAATAGATGTTCTGCTTAATTGAAGTCCAACAAAATTGTTTTCAGCTTCATAACTTTGCTCAATTCCATTATGAGGTTTTAAAGCTATGCAAATACATTTCCTGAATTTTGAAAAAAAAACATTGATATGGCTCAAAATTCAACACAAATAACAGGAATTGTATTTTCAGAGCTAAAAGGAGAGAAAAAGCAACTAGTAACTGAAAATTAAGGTAAAATGTTGTTTTGTCAAAATTTCAATAGTTATAGACCTCTCATTTAGGCAAATTTCAGGGCCCTCTGGAGGGAGATGGGGTGGAGGTGGGTACTTTGAAATACCCTCCCGGGACATACTTTAGCCTGTAGACCCATCCCTGAAAGTTTCATTTTCTTAACCTAAACCCTTTCCAAGATAGCAAGAAGTCAATTAACTAGAATTTCACTGAACTACCTCCACTCCTCTCTATAGGGGGCCCTGACCTTTGATGACCTTTAAAAATACAAGTGGTATGAAAGTGAGATCTTTAGCTTAATTGAAGTACAATAAAATTATTTTCAGCTTCATAACTTTGCTCAATTCCATTTTATAAGGTTTTAAAGATATGCAAATACATTTCCTAAGTTTTGGAAATAAATGTTGATATGGCTCAGAATTCTACTCAAATAACAGGAATTACAGTTTCAGAACTAAAGGCAGAGAAAAGCAACTAGTAACTGAAAATTAAGGTAAAATGTTGTTTTGTCACAATTTCAATAGGTATAGACCTGTCATGTAGGCAAATTTCAGGGCCCTCTAGAGGGAGAAGGAGTAGAGTTAGTTCCTTCAAAAGACCTTCCCAGGACATACCTTAGCCTGTAGATCCATCCCTGAAAGTTTCGTTTTCCTAACCTAAACACTTTCCAAGATAGCAAGCAGTCTATCTTACTTATATAGTCAAATTTTACCAAATTTAACACAACAGGTTTACCCATTGATCATCAGTTTGAGTTGAAAAGGTTTTTGATGTTGAATCTCCTGAAATTGTTTTCATCCAAGAATCTCATTTGCCCTCTGTAGAAAATTTAATATTAAAAATTATACAATACATAGAAAAGATAGGGTCATTAATCTCTCTTCTCAAAAAGGTGAGGCCTTTTGACACTTGTGAGAAATGAGTTGATTAGCTCTATTGTTAACATTGATGATCAATCACCTGTGGAAGTATTAGTTACAAAGGTTGAGATGGATAATCAGCCTCCTCTCTTAGTTGTTAATATTTATATAAGTAAACCCTCTCCTTTCAATAATCCTGCCTTCAAGAAACTATTAGATCTTTCCTCAAACTAACTAATACTCAGCAATTTTAATCTTCCCAATTTACTATAGGATTCAACCCACCCTAGAGACCCTCAATCATTATTGCCATTGGATCTTCATAAAAAAATGAAATGAGAAAGGCTGAAGCTATTTCAGAAACATGTCCTAGTTGAAAGAAAATCAGCTTGGGAAGATATTTGTGAAAAACAATTTAATCAGTCAACTAAACCCTTGAAAAAATTCGAAAAATTTGCAGAATATCAGCATAGAAAAGAGTCTATTCAAGGGACTAAGTCTAATGATGGTTCACTAAAGTTCAAGCCAAATGAAGTGGCAGAGACATTGAATAGTCATTTTGCAGGTCAATCTCCAAATAATTGTGCACATAATGATGTTCTGTTTATGGAAGCTCAGTTTCCCCCAGGGTCTGTCCCAAATCTTGATAACATTTTTTGATGTGGATGATTTAGCTTCTACAATACAGTCTCTAAATGACCCAGCAATGGGTGAAAATTTTGTCCCTAACAAAATGCTTAGAGCTCTTTCATTAACTTTCTTGGTCCATCTTCTTTACTTCTTTAATATATGTTTGGAATCTGGTTCTCTTCCAATAGCTTGGAAGCCTTCAATTTTAATCCTAATATATAAAGGTAAAAGAGATTCTTCCAATCCTTCATCATACCATCCAATTGCCTTAACCTCATGCATAGCTAAAGTCACTGAGAAAATGATTAAGCTCAAGTTTGGATCCCTTATTATAATCCACTAATTGCTGGACAGGCAGGTTTTTTTGGAAAGGTAGATCCACTTTTGATAACCTAATTCAACTTGAGTATGATATTAAGAAAGCAAGGTGTATCTGCAGTTTTCTTTGACATAAAGAAAGCTTGTGATAATTTGGTCCCCATTGAAATCCTTAGGCAGGTTCACAAATTTAATGTTGGAAAAACTTTTGGAATTGGTGCAGTGCAGTATTATTTAATAGATCTATTAAAACTAGAGTTGGATCAGAAAGTTCCTCTGCTAAATTAGTTTCATTAGGTGTTCCTCAAGAAGGAGTTTTGAGTCCTCTTCTTTTCAACATAATGAGTAATGATATTATTTTGACTGATATGCCCTCAATAAAATTTGCCTTGTATGCAGATGACTTAGCCCTTTGGACTGAAGGTCCTTCTCCTGAAACTTGTCAACCCAAGCTGCAGGGAGCAATTGAAAAACTGTCAATGCAGCTTAATAATAATAAAAAAAAAATATCTAACTCAAAAACTACTGGCATGGTTTTTTCTAGGAAAAGTGATCATAGGCAAAGTTTTCCCTTAATCAATCTGACTGTATGACCAGCACCTTCTTTTTGACAGGAATGTGAAGTTTCTTGGCATTTGGCTTGATAATAAGTTAAATTGGAATGTTCATATCTCTTGTCTGACAGAAGCACTTGAAAAATGGCTGAATTTTATGCATGCTATTGCTAGGCAAAAGTGCAGTGCTAGGCAAGGTGGACTTTGAAAACTATTGATGTCTGTAATGTATAGGAAGATTGAATATTGTCTCCCTGTGTGCTACTCAGCTTCATAAAAGTTAATCTCTAAAAATATATTACATTGTCTTACAGATGGTAAGTTATGCCCTTTTTATGGGTGCATAATGTTAGTGAAACAATTGATCACATCCTCTCAGAATGCCCTCATTTCACAATTGAGAGAGATATTCTAATCAGAAAAATTGAATCATTGAGCCTGAACAGATCCTCCCCCCTTGTATTAGGTTTTACCCATGTTAGTAAAGATAAAGAGGTAGAAATATTAGAGTCATTGGGAGTTTTTGTGTCTTCAACAAATATTTTCAACCGGTTGTAATTTTATTGGTATTATTTAAGTTGCTTGCTTTTTACCAGTCACAAGAGAGTGGTGAGAAGAGAAGATGATTTGATCTGTATAATATTTTTATTCTTTTTCTCTTTTAATTTTTTTTTTGTTTATATTTTGTGAATCTTTGATTATTGTTTAATTTTCATTTGGTGATGCAGATGGTGAAAGCCAAGCACATTTTCTCTCCAACAGGAGGTCAGCAAGTGCTTCAGTGGCCTAGGTCTACTAAATATTTTAAGTTCATATTTGACACAATTGGTCTAAATTTGCTGAATCTTATTGTGAAGACTTTGTCAGGTTGAAGTTGAAATAGCTCTTGGTGGACTAAAGGTGCTCTACCTTTGCTTGCAGGTCCATGAATCAAAGGATAAAAATGTAGAAACTGCACTTTGCCTACTAAAACAATGCCTAGCTTTAGCTCTTTTATTATTAATGTAAAACCCACTGACCAGATAACTTGGTAATAGTTAACCTGAAACGCTAGTTTTGGGGCTTCCTAGTATAGACTACTGGGTAGCCTATGTTCTGTGATGCCATCTGTAGAGATGATTTTCCTATCTGGCTGCTTATAACTTCCTGGTTGAGGATTCAAATATCTCCCAGTTGAACAGGAACTCTTAATGTAGCCACTTTCAACTTTGCAATTAAATATGTGAGTTGACTCTGCAGATACTATGTCTTCTGAAAGTTGTTTCTATAGGTTGGCAACTCTTTGGCTAAAGAATTGGCTTGTTTCTCCAGTGTAACAATGTTTCTTTGAATGTACTCTGGTCATGTGATGCAAGGGGTAAGGAGATAGAGGAGGAAGGGTATATCTAGATACAGGCCAAATTTATGGGCAAGAATCACATCTTTTTTTCTGTATTTAAGTGTGGAAGTTTAAGACAGTGCAGACACTATTCATAAAACATTTGCTTCAATCCACTAATTATCTAAGTTGCTCCATGCTGTACTTTTTCAACACTTCTTTGATTTTTGGAAAAAGGGACAGAATAGACATTTCAGCCTCAAGTTGTAGTCAGTCCAGTTCCTTATCTGATTTCATAAATGCTGTAGGATGCTAGCTTGACATTCTCCTTTTGATGATGGCAAGAGATTGAAAGGTAGATGATGACACAGTCCTGGCATGAGTGCTGAAACTTAATCTATCATCAACAATGACTTTAAGATCTCTTTCTTAAGAAACTGCCTAGTGATAAGTACTTCCTTGTCTTATTGCTAAAGGTTCTTTGTTTTAATTCAACCCCTCCATAAATGGGTAAATATAGAATCCATTTTAAATATTCTCACTATGTTTTACAATAGTGCAGTGATGTATTTAGGGAGGGGACAGGCCCCCTAAAATCCCCCCAAATTTTTTAAGAGTTCAGTGTCTTGCTCTCAGCAGTCTCTTTTGAATTTTTTTTTTTTGTATACTCAGACAGAAGTGCTGCACAACAACAAAATTTCTCCCCTTTACATATCTATCTAGATCTTATATTCTAAAGATCCCTCTCATGTCCTTAGCTGAGAATTGTCACTTCCTTGGTCATTTCATCCCTCTGCTCAAGGCTTTGACTATTCTTAGTTCACACTTATTGTGGTTGGATTTCACCAGGTTGACAGATGTGTAAGCTTTGTTGCTAATATTTGACTTGAAATGACTATGTGATATTTAAAAAGAAAGCACAGTATATGTTGACAGGTATCTTAATGATGCAACAAAACTGTCTACAATCTCTTAATCATTTTTTTTGAAAAACATTGTGTGTAGTTGATGAAAATGGTCCTCACTGTTCCAGAAATTGAGTTAATGGTAGAAGGTATTCAGCTAATCTTATTCCTGGCAAAGCCATTCCAGTCAAAAGGATTACTAATGAATGTCTTTTTTTATTGCAGCCTTGTGGAATATTTTTCTTTTTTCATGTATTTAAATGCTGGAGAAAGATTGAAAACTAACAATGAAACAGATGTGCCCTGTAAGAAAATTGCATTGCAGCTAATCACCTTTTCAGTTTTTTATAGGGTGCAGATCTACATTTATTTTCAACTATGTTGGCCAGCATGAAAACCTCAACAATGCTTTAAATTACTTATTTTGTTTCATATTCTAGTAGAATATTTTATATGTAAATCTTACCCATAGTAATACACAAACTTTCTTTAACACCTCAGAAAAGCTATGAAATTCTTAAAACTTTTTGTAGTTATATAGCAATTGTAATTTTTGTTTGGAGTTTTTGTAGCTATAAAGCATGGTTAAATCCCACTTTCTAGGGTTATAAGGAGATAAAGGTTGAGATGGGTAGGGCACACTCTGCAGATGAAGGATGACAGATTGCTGAAGATTGCCCTTTTTGGCCTACTATCTAGGGCTAAATGGAAATCAGGTCATCTGTGGTTAGGGTAGGAAGATGTCAAAGAAAGATTTAAGGGAAATGGGAACTTCTTGGAAGGTGTAAAGAAGGATGATTTGAATAGATTGGGATGGAGGAAGAGCATGCATAGCTGTGTTGGCCTCAGGTGGCTTGGTGCTGTGGTGAGTTGTTAGTAGTAGTAATAGTTATGAAGCATCTGCTTTAAGTCCATAGCTCTATCAGAAAAGCTATGTTGCACAACAGAATAGTTTTTTTTTGGACAAAGATTCTATTTCCTTTTTGTTTTAGCAAATGAATATATTACCTTAATTTGCACTTCAGAGCAAAATAATATCCCATGTTGGATTTTTTGTGCTCTGTTGTTGAGATGGCGATTCAAACACTTTACACAAAATATAAAAGAACAGGGTTGTGACTGTGTACAGACCAGTGACATGCCTTCTGACTATGAGTGTGCTAGGATAGATGCAATTAAAACCCACCTGGTAACAGTGACCACATATAGGTATGGTCAAGGGGACCATGTAGTTTAAAAGTAGACATCACCACACAACATAAATTTCTGATAGAGTGTTTTAGTTGGTTGGGTATGACAAGCAGCATCAGCATCCTAGCACAACTGTTTTTTTTTATACATATATATTAACCACTATTTATAAGACTCAGATGATGGGCAGCTCTAGTTGTATCTTGAAGGTTTGGCTTCCCATCCTTTGTTGAGTCTCTTTTCAAAAACTTCAGCTGATGTTAACGACACTGTCTCCTTGCTTAAACAGTTCCAGTCATTGATGACCCTTTGGCTAAAGAAGTCTTGTCTGATTCTACAGCTAATTCTGGGCTTATGAAGCTTTTTAGAATAACCTTATGTTTGTCTTTCATTGGGTATCTGGGTAAAGAGCTCATTTTGGGGTTGGTTGACAAATTTATATGTGAGTTGCATGTTATTCCTCTTGCATTGGATGGTCAAAGATGGGAATTCTTGGTTAGATAGCCTTTCACTATATGTTTTCTCACCTAGTCCAGAGATGAACTTGGCTTCCCTCATTTGTACACCTTCAATCCACTGTGTATCATTTTTGTAAAAAGGTCCAGCAAGGCAGGTTTAAGCAGGCTAGATTGTCTATTTGGTCTTTCTTCCTCAAATTCAAACACATAGAAAGGGGAAAATTTTTTAATTTTCAGTGGCTGCTTTATAATTATCAAGTTTCTTTTCTCATAACTCAAAATGAGAGAAAAAACAGCTTGCACAATTGTTGCGCATTTTAACCAACAAATGTGTCATAAAATCCTTGTTGAATAAGAGAGGAGGATTGTTGATGCGTCAACAAGGAGGAATAGATTTATGGACAACCATTGTTGTATTTTTTTTTTGTCCCCTGTCTTCTGAGGCCTTGATTTGTTGTCAGCAAAGAAAGGAGAACAGTGACTCTGAAGTCAATTTTCCTATCTCCTCTTGGAATCAGCATATTAATCAAATAAATATGAAATAAAGTTGGAAATTATGCAGCCATGAAGGTTTGCACGAATTTGAAACCCATTTTGGAATTTAACGTTAAATATGTGAATTAGGTTTAAAGACTAAAAAAACAAAATATTTTGTGTTTCAGTCTCAAAAAATATTTAAATGCTGTAGTTCAAAATTTGTGAATTAAACCAACTTTTCAAATTAATTTGTCTAAACCATTGGAATAAGTTCTAAACCAAAGCATTAATAAACCCTTTTCATGAAATAGATCAACATTCAGAAGACACCTCAGTCATTGCTCTCACAATCACCTTGCTTGATATTAGCCTGGAGTCCTTTGATAACCTTTACCAGATTTCTGATGCTTGAAAGTTGAGCTTAATTTGTAGGCACTAGAAACCAATAAATCACTGAATTTCCTGAAATAGTTATCATTCCAATGTGCTCCTAGTCTCAACCTTTTACCTAGTGCTTTTAGTTTGAACGCCTTTTTTGTACATAACCTCTTTTCTTATTTCCACTGTGGCTAGGCTAGCCTAGTTCTGTTTTGTAAACTTGACAAGTCATCCCTAAATTAACTTACATTGTTGAAGAAGGCTATTTATGATAATCTGGAGTAATTGAGACAATATATGTTTTCCTTGTTTTAGACTTTACCTCTGTTTTCCTGCTTCTGTTTTTTCTTTATTGTAAATAATTAAGTAACTTCTTCAAATGTTTGATTAATTTACTAACTGCAAGATATACACAATGTTTGAAGTTATTAATTTCACTTATAGGACAGAAATCAGATTGGATTAAAATATATATTTTTTTTATTCCCTATTCAAGGCTCTTTTTGGTATCAGTCTTGTCCATGGTCTCTTCTGAACTAAACACAAAATAACATAGAAGCAGAAGCTTTTGATTCCCTATTTACCATTGTCTCAAAATGTAACGTTGGCTTCCTTGACAATTGAAAGCTGGCCCCCTCAAGTGGAACTAGACATAGCCTTAGGCTGTATGTAGGTTTTAGCTTCTGATGTTTGCATTATTTTTTAGCCCTTATTTGTCAGTGCAAATATCTGTACAATACTGAATATGCTAGTGTAATACAATTTTCAGTAATTTTTTGCTATTCTGAATTAATTTGCTACTAAAATAATGTTATTCATGGAGACCTCAGGCCTTCTCAGAAACTGAAAAAAATGACATTTGGAAATCTTACAAGTCAACGAAGTCATTGTCAAGTGCTGCTGCTTCTTACCTTCAATGTTTCAACAACAATTGGAATATTTTTAATTCTTTGACTTGGAAGGTTAAATGCTTTTCTTGTTTTCAGGAAGTTTGAATTGCAGAAAGAACATTTGGAAAACTTGGCAAGTGATTAAATTCTGTCCTCAGACCTATGTCTCCACCTTCTTGTTTTCCTCCCAGCTTGATGGCTCAATTGTTCAGATTGAGCTTAATTTTCAAGAGACGTTTTTCTCCTATTTTGCAAATGTGGAAAAAAACTGCTGCTTCTTCAGTAAACTCCTATCTTGTCTAGGTCTGATTTAAAATCGTATTTTGGCCCAACTTGTTGAAATCATTGACCCTTGAATCAGTTTCTGAGGTTGAGATAAGTAGGCTTGTCAACTGGTTAAAAGGTTCAGCATATTCTGATCCTGATTGTATACCCACCAAGGTGGTAGATAACTTTTTACTGTTTTACTTTCACCAAGGTGGTGAAATTCATTCTTCCTTTAATTTAGCTCTTTTGTTTTTAGCTCTTCATGATAACTACCATATAATTTGAGCAATCAAAAGGAATATGCTAGTTCATTTTATTCCTTTTTTATATTTAGTTCGATTGACTTTATTTTTATTTTTTATCTTGCAGGTTCAACCATGACGTCTTGGACATCTTTCAAAGATCTTCTAAAGCTTTCTGAATCAGTAATTTTGGGTAGAAATCATGAATTGTTTCCTGATTTTGAGTCAATGCTTAGGAAGCAGCAAGGAAATTTTTACGCCATTCTAAAAAATCCGGTATGTTTGCTTATTAAAAAATAAATAAATAATAAAATAGAATTCATAGATACTCATGCACACCGCCATTTTTCTTAATGGATTAGGAGGTCTCCTTCCCCCCTTCCCTCTTTTCTTGCCTTCATTCTTTATTATTTTGTCTCTCAAAAAGTAAAATAGGCTACCTGTATTAAACTTAGACAAATAGCAAATGTTTTCTGTAGTTTATAAGACAAGTTTTTAGCTACATCTAATCATCTGCTCTGGGAGGTGAAAGACAATGTTGAGAGTCTGTACTTTGCTCAGATTGACAGGTATTTGAACCATTGATAAAGGGGAATTTTCGGGTCTTCCCAAAGACTAGGCCGGTCATTGCTCTGTTGAACAGTGACTTTTCAACTGTTCAAGTTTTATGCTGCTTCAATGACTATTATGACGTTTTCTAGTTTTATCATATTTAATACATTTTGAAGTGGTTTTGTCAATACGTGCACATACCTAAAGTTTGGTAGGGATGGGAGGTATTATACAACATTGTTTTTGTCAGAAGAGTGGGACCTAGCATGAAAAAATAAGTATTTCTATGTTACAATAAACCAATTTTTCTAGAGCATGGGTCCTTCTATCGTTTTTTTTTTTGGGGGGGGGGGCGAACGGTTATAGTCGGGTAGAATGGGGGGGGGGTCCATCCCTATTGAACTGCGCTTGCCCCTTCCTTACTCACATAAATCTGTTTATGATTGTCCAACATAAAGCAGCTTACTAATTGTAAAATGTGCTGACAAGTCTAATGCTTAGTGGATCAGTGTATTTTTTTCTGTAGGTTGGGGGGGGGGATAAAAGATACAAAGCACATATGTAAAAAAACATAAGCTGCATTTCTAGGAAAGAAAATTCTCAGGAGGTGTCCTTTGATCCAGTCTTATGGGTGGTGAATTCTCTCCCCACCTCTGTGGAGGTTTGCTGATTAGTAACTTCCTTTGCTTAAGTCATGATAATGTAAGATGTCTACTCGGCCAGATAGTTTTGAATGGATGATAATTGTATTATATACTGATCAGAAGAATTTATATTAAATGATATTGAATAAAACCTTTGGTATAAGTTAACTGAGTAGTCCAGTTAGACCTCTATCTTAATTGAAACTTTTACATTGTCAGGTGTTTGTATAAATGTGGTTGGGCTGCCAAGAATCAAAATTGGAACTTACAGATGAGGATCAATTTTTCAATCTTCATATTCCTGCTTAAGATATTGTCCTGTATTTAAGATATTATAAATATGTTTCAGAAATTAAAGAGCTATTGTTTGCTTCCTTATATTTCAGTCATTCTGAAGAGGCAAGTTTTGTGTAGACAATAACTAGTCAATCACTTGTCATGACCGTGTAGGTGTGAATAATCATTCAAGTTGACAATTTTTTTTTCAAGTATACTTTCTATAACCAAAGGGGATTATATTTTTGTTGCACTAGTGAACTAAATGTAAAAACTTCGTTATTCTTCTCTGTTGACCGAATTTATCTATTTTGTTCTGATTAATTAAAGAATGATGCATTATTTATCAACTAATAAATCAGAAATTCTTTGCGTGCTTTGGGCACGAAATTCACTTGTCCCTCATCCAAGGAACTATGTTATTATCAAGTAAAGTAAATCACACAATGTTGAAAACATTAGCATCATATGGTACTTGGCTTCATTATGTCAGATTGGGTTACCCCTGGCTCCATGATAATGAAATTCTATTTTGTATTTTAGGGAAACAGGATAAACTAAGCTTCTCTTATGAACAGCGAAACAATATTGCTATTGTGAGTCGTGCTATGACAAACTTTTGGCTTCCCACTAAAAATGTCCTATTTTTATCACCATGGTTACTGCAGTAGCTGCAACCCAAGAAAGAGATATAGCCTTCAATCCAGAAGAATTAAAATTCGAAAATTAAGACCTGGGAAAAGGAGAAGGTGATAAATAATGGGAAAAAATTACTACATTTATTGTCTTAAATTGTATGCTTAATTTTATAGTAGAAACAAACGTCGCACAAATCTGATAAGGGTTGAGTATCTTCCTCCTCCCCTCTAAGGTGGGACCAGACTTGAATCTAATTGTTACTGTTTTATCCTTTAAACCATTGTGTGCGGGAACTTGGACGCTGAGGCAAAGAATTGTCAAGAATTATGTTTTAAAAACTAACAAATTTCTCTCTTTCCGTGGGGCACCATATTGAACAGCTTGTTGTGCGAGTTAGAGATGAGGTTCTCCTAAGGAAATTTTTTTCTCTACTCACTCTTAACAGCAATATCATTGTGGCAAATAGTGGTGCCGCCGTGGTAAAAACTCCCGAGAGATTAACAGAGCTGGGGAAACAAATTTTCGGTAATTTGATCTGGTAGGTATAAAAACTTCGAGCAGGGATCCTCAGCTCCTTTTCTTGGGGAGATATAGATCCACTTCTTTTTGGTTTTGTGTATTCTGTGAAACAAGTTTTAAACGGGAAAAAATCCTCATTTGAAAGTAAATATCAAGCTATACGAAATTTTGTCTCAAAAGTTTTTATTATGGTTAGGGGTGTCACAATGTCAAAAACTGCCTTCTTTTTGAGAATAAAGAAGAAAAAATGCGTTTTGAAAAACTGACATATCTGTTGATGCGTCTTTAAAAAGCCAATTCTTTTTCCATTACCAATGCACTAAAAAAGGCTACTGAATTAAAGAAATATTTCCTGTTAAGAAGAAATAGACGAGATCTACATTTTTAAAGCCCGATATGTAGCAAGGGGGAACCTTCAGACCTCTGCTCCTTCCGAAAATCTTTGGATTTAGCGACAATGTTTTAATGTAGATTTTGTATAATTTTGTTGGTCTTGGACTGATGACCAAGACCGCCAAGACATCCCAAAATAAATGCCTAGCTTGTCCTCTCTCCACTTTTATCTAAGAACCCAAGGTTTTACTAGAGATATGATAGGTTACTATTTCCAAATTTATTTTACTCTGTGTTTTATACAGTATTAGATATTCCTGAATATATTAGTATATTAAAGAAAATAAGAGCAGAAATTTGATAAATAAAAAAAAAAATGCTTTTTTTGAAGCTTTGTAGAAGACACAATTGGCACCAGCTGCTGCAATAGAAAATGAACTAGTGATACTTGCTAATAATCTTGCTGCTGAAATGGAGAAATGAGTGATGACAAAAGCATTCTTGTTAAATCATGAAAAGACCAAATTCCTTACTTATCCAAAACCATTCTCTGTAGGTAAAAGAAATTCAGGGGGGGGGGGTGGCTTGGCGATATCTTGTGAAAAATCAGCGAATCATCTTGAGAAAATTTATGAATGTCTACTTAGTAAGAGTTGATTGGATTTGTTAGTTCTATGCTACCAACAAATATTGGTGCGTAAATTGAAGCTGTCTTTTCCGCCTCTGTTTTAAGAATATTATATTATTGACTATTTCATCTTTATAATTTTTGTCATATGAGTGTGTCATATGTGTGTGCCTCTAACTTTTAATTGCATGTGGATAGTATACGTAATTACCTAAATAAAATTATGTGTTTAGGAAACTGAGGGAATTTGTAGATAAAGCTATATATGATTATGTGTTTTTCCATTCTATGGAATTGAAAGGTTCTATAGGAGCTTAATTATGTTTAGATTTAAATTTTTTGTGCTACCTGAATGCTTTTCCTTTTATTTTGATGCAGTTTTGCACCAGCATAATGTAAAAACTCTAAAATTGAGCAACAGAAGGGTCTGACGACGAGATTTTCATATTCTGTCCGCCATATCTGAATTGAAATATTGAACGACCCGCAGAAAATTTGAAATCAAAGAAGCAAGTAAAATGGTTTCTCGTTTTTCATTAAGAGGCACTTATTTAGCTTGTTATAAGGATAAAGTACATAAGGTATTGGTTGTTCAGATGGGTGTGGGACTGTCTATTATACATTGTCTCAGCACTCGAGATATGAAAATTTTTGCATAGAGTGCGGTTGAATTGGTTGATGTGTTTTAGAAGGTAGTTATCTAGTGTGTTTAGCCTTTATTGGTTGTTTAATCGTGTTTGGTTTTGGTTTTGTAGGGATGTGAGGAGAGGAGGAGCAGAAGTATTGATTTTGACTTGGAATGAAACTTTGAATTTATTGTGGTTTCAGTTTATTTTTGTAACGGGCTCCCTGACGATCTTTAGCCAGGAAGTGCAATGGGGGGTTGGGGGCCAACCATCCTGTGCTTTCGCACACCCTTCCTGTTTCCCTTCCTCAGATTTCTCCAGGTACCCATTTAGAGCTGGGTCGACCCTGGCTAAGCTTACAGAGTCACGCCACTGACCCCCGTTCCAAACTAAATAATTGGGTACACTCACATTACTATAATTCCGATTTATCTTAAAAGTAAAAGTTTAAAACGAAAAGAAAATCATGGTGGTTTTGTGAAAATTGTGGCGATCTGAATCAAAATAGAGAGCAAATTATGGATCTAGTAAAGAACAAATCATAAATCTGGTAAACATAAAATTGGGAATCTAGAAAAGAACGAACCATGAAACTATTCAAAAGCAAATCCCGAATTTAGTAATGACCAAACCACGAATCTAGCAAAGAACATCATGGTTGCAGCAATTGCTTCAGCCTAGTAAGAGTCAAACCATGACCCATAGTAAGCAAAAGTTGAGAAACACGTTTTTAAATAAAACTGCAGGATGAGAAAAAATGCCAATTAACAAAAATTCATAAATATTAACTATTATTCGGTTAATCTTAAGAGAAAAAGGTTATAACGGAAAGAAACTTGAGCTGAGGTCAAACAAATATGTATTAACGCTAAGGTTTGTTGACTCAGTTGACTCATTCACCACTTTTGTTCGTTGAAAAGAAAAGTATTAGTTTAATTAATAAGTTCCCAGGTGTTACAGTAAAAGCGTTAGCAGCTTATAACGGCTTAGTTGGGAAGGGTTTATAAGGTTTCCAATTTTTCATACTGGAGAATCTCGAATTTTATAGGAGACTGTTTCGACTTTTTTTTATAGTTTGTATACCATATTTTAGGAAAAGGATTCAAAATACAGAGATCTTTTGAAAAAAGCAGTGAAGGAGCCAGTTCAGATCCCAGGATGGCAGACAGCCCAAACTCTACCAGCTTCTCTCGTCAATGAAGCCTGCATACTATCAGATATGTACAACTTAGATGAACTTGTAGCATTAAGCCTTTTAGTCCATGGTAAGAGTATTCATTTAACGGTGATCTGGTTCAATCCTCATTTTTGTTCTAACATTATGAAAGGGTGCTAACCTAAATACAGATTAATTAGCTGAGTAACCAGTTTTTAAGGTGTATGTTACTATTGAAGTCTGAAGACCGATAAACTCAGCGTTTTACAAGCAAATCGTAGTATTTTGTTACGTTAAGGTGGGAGATGTCTCCTCCCCTGACATTTAGTTCTTAAAGTTCTTGAGGAGCAATCAGGTTAAGGCTTTACTTATTGATTTCACATAGCTACTTGCTCAGTTGCACCTGTCTAACTTCATGTGAACATAGACAAGTAACAAATAAGTGTTTCAGCAAACTTATCTTTGCATTGAACTCTTTGCAATACG